>NW_026561298.1:0-91077 GCF_028858705.1 Grus americana
ACCCCTGCACTACGGGACCCTCCTGGGCAGCAGAGCTTGTGTCCACATGGCAGCAGCTGCCTGGGGCAGTGGGTTTTCTCTATGCTGTGCTGCACACGGCCAATACATTTTCAATTCCACTGTGCCAGGGCAATGCCTGGACCAGTTCTTCTGCGATGTTCCCCAGATCCTCAAGCTCTCCTGCTCAGATGCCTACCTCAGGGAGTTTGGGCTTATTGTGGTTAGTGCCTGTTTATTCTTTGCGTGTTTTGTTTTCATTATGCTGTCCTATGTGCAGATCTTCAGGGCTGTGCTGAGGATCCCCTCTGAGCAGGGACGGCACAAAGCCTTTTCCATGTGCCTCCCGCACTTGGCCGTGGTGTCCTTGTTTATCAGCAGTGGCATGTTTTCCTACCTGAAGCCCAACTCCATCTCCTCCCCATCCCTGGACCTGGTGGTGGCAGTTCTGTACTCGGTGGTGCCTCCAGCAGTGAACCCCCTCATCTACAGCATGAGGAACCAGGAGCTCAAGGGTGCAGTTCAGACACTGATGACTAGATGTTTTTCAGAAGCAATATACTGCCCATCTCCTCCTACAGTTCACCCGTAACAGAACTCATGGCAGGCCCAGCCTGTCTTTTGTATGTTTTCTAGTTGTTGATGTTATTCTTGATTTTAGCTTTTAAAATTTTCTTTTTTTCAGTTGTGATAATGTTGTCCACAAAATTTTCATTATTCATACCAATTCTAATTCATTAATGACCTGTCTGATTTGATCCAGAGAAATTTTAAATGAATTTCCACACCCCCTGTGCATTAAAACATTAAAAACAACACTGCAGTGACATTTGTGACTGAGATTTTTCCTCTGAGACCTTCTCTGGAGCTGCAGAGGCAGTTCCTGTATACAGAGTCCCTGCACAGCAGATCTGTGACAGAGCTGGCCTCTCAAGAGAGGTTTACCATCAGTGGAATTCAATAGACTGGATGCGGTGCAGCACCCAAACACATCTCATGGCATTGGCAATAAGGCAGGTCTCCTCTGAGCAGCCTCCATGGCCACATAAGAGCCTCTGTGGGAGGCAGTCAGTGGCAGTGATGTCCCTGAGCTGGGTCTGCCTCCCAGCCTGACCAGCACGTCCCTTGCAGAGTCCCCCTGTGACCCCAGGCCCCACAGCCCACTTGCTCTGCAGAGCAGCTCCACCAGCTCAAGGGCTGTGGAGAGCATGGGCAGGGGGTGTAGGCATGGCTGTCCAGGCCAGCACAGATGTGCCCACCTTGTCGAAAGGCTCTGTGGGGAGATGGGATGTCCTGGGAGAAGAGCAGGGCACCATGTGTGTGCAGGGCAGACATGGAAAGAGAAAGCCTTGGCTGCGGGCGCCAGCTTGGGGCAGGCTGCCCTGCCACTGGGGCAGCGGGAGCTGCCAGAGGAGCCCCAGGGCCAGGACTCTGTGCTGTCCTGGGGAGCGGGATGGGCAGGGGGGCTGCAGGCTGCCTGGCGTGGAGATCTCCTCAGCATGCCAGCCAGAGAGACACTGTCACTCACCTCCATCTTCTCCATTTCCTGCTGAGGGACCAGCACAGACTGGGATGCTCTGCTCACCTGGGGAGAGGGCAGGGGAGTGGTGAGAGCTGGGAAGGGGCTGGGATGTCTGGGCTGGGAAGTGCCAGCGAGAGGGAAACACCGGTGTCCACCTCAGTTGCGTGAGTGTGCAGGGTGGGGGCACACAGCAGTGTCCTCGCACAGCCAGGCCTCCTGGCAGAGCCATGAAGCACCAGCAGAGCAGGACCTGCTCTGTGCCCATGTGTGCTGGGCACCCCGGGAAAGCTGCCCCGCGGTCATCGTCACACAGCAGCCAAGAACAACCACCATTGCCAGCACTGGCCTCCCACCCCAGCTCAGAGGGGTTGTTTGTGCCTCCACGGAGGGACACCGAGTGACCAGGTCACAAGTCCATCTTGGCATCGTACAGACGACTCGTAAGCATGCACATGGTGTGCGTGGGGTGGGAGGAACCTGAGTGAGCACAAATGCCCACAGCTGTTCCCGGGGACACCATGAAGGTGCGTGGGACACACAGTGTCCCCAGGTCACTTGACTTAGAGAGTAACATCCCCTGGGAAACCACCTGCATGCAGCACTGGGGTGGGCTTCCTTGAACCCAGGTCCCCGTGTCCATTCCTCCTGCCTTGGGGCACCTCAGGCGAGTGCAGAGCAGGGCGATACAGCGCAGGGCTGAGGTGCCTCCCAGCCTCCTGACGTGGCAACAGGAGCCCAGCGAGACACTGTGACTGCTGCCATGCACTGCCTCTGCAAGGGAAGGACTCGTGTCTCTGAACACCCCGTGTGCATGAGGAGTGCATGAGGACAGACAGCTCAGGTGTGGGCACCTCACAGGGTCAAACCTGCTGAACCTTGTCAAACCACTGTTGAATGCACTTTGTTAAATTCCAGCCAACTTATGGAACTCTGTCAAATTATTATTTTACCTCGACACAACATATTGCTGCTTCTCTGAGTGAGGTGCATTCTACTCATCCACAACACATAAACAGTCCTGGCAAGGAAGATTTTGGGGATGGGCATGGGGCTCTGTGCAAGACACTTTTTTAATGCTATAGCTTCACCCATGCTTATTAATATATTCTCTGTCTTTGAAATAAAAAAAGAAATGAAGAAGGAAATAATCTAAAGAAAAGAAAATGTGTCAACACACTTTTCAGCATTTACAGTTCTTCATACTTTTTTGTCTTTCCTTCTAATATTCTGGTCTTTCATGGGATTTGGTGTTCTTTTTCCTTTTTTGCAAAGGAACTTGTTTTCCAGAACTGGGGTTACTTGTAGGACATGAATGCCTTCAGTCTCAGGGACACAGAAGCTCGGTGCCAGTGTTGATGCCCTGGGACCCCTTGCCCAGCCTCCACCTGCAGCTCCCCAAGGGCTCTGGTCTCCCACAGCTCCTCTCTGACAGCTGCCAGTCCCAGGCAAGCCCCTCAGCTACGCTGGGGCCCCTACAAGTGGCCGTGGGTGGTTTTGGTCAGACAGCTGAGATCTGCCTGGAAGGGTGAACAACAGGTTTAGACATTCAAAGAGATGTCAGCACATTTTTATCAGCTGAAACATTTGAGTACTTTTCATGAAATGACAATGTTTCCCCACCATGCCCGCAATGGGGATTTCCAAGAATTGCATTAATCATGGGAGAAGAAACACTGATCTTTGCTCATTCTTGCCTTACCACTACTCTATTTCACTGTGTGTTTAACCTCCCTCCCCTTCCAGGTGTTGCACCTCTCCTGGTTAAAAGACCGTGTCTAAGGGCATCTTTTCCTCAAAGTAAGTGGACATAGGCCCTTCCCATGGCTCTCCAGGCTTCCCCCTCCCCTTGCTTTTTGGTCATTCAGATTCCTCCCAACCATCCAGTGGCTGCTTTGAGCTTCAGGCAGTTAGAAACTTGCCCTTTCTTTCAGAGGTCTTATTAACTCTTTATTCAACTCTTGAATTGTATTTCATCTCTACTTTCCTAGCTGTCTAAATCATTTCTTGTATGACTATGCCTTGTGGAAGGTGGACATCACTAGGTGTAGCTTGGCCGTGGCATACAGTGCGGGAGAGTGTTTTCATAGAAGCATAGAATCATAGAATGATTTGAGTTGGAAGGGACCTCAAAGATCAGACGCCCTTCACTAGGCCTCGTTTCCCGAAGCCCCATCCAACCTGGCCTTGAAGACTTCCAGGGATGGGGCATCCACAGCTTCTCTGGGCAACCTGTGCCAGTGCCTCACCACCCTCACAGGGAAGAATTTCTTCCTCATATCTACCCTCTTTTAGTTTAAACACATTACCCCTTGTCCTACCACTACACTCCCTTGGAAACAGTCCCTCCCAAGCCTTCCTTTAGGCCATCTTTAGGTACTGGAAGGCTGCAATAAGGTCTCCTCAGAGCCTTCTCTTCTCCAGGCCAAACAACCCCAACTCTCTCAGCCTGTCTTCACAGGAGAGGTGTTCCAGCCCTCTGATTATCTTTATGATGTCCTCTGGACTCACTCCAACAGCTCCATGTCTTTCTTGTACTGAGGACGGCAGAGCTGAACACAGTACTCTACGTGGGCTCTCACCAGAGCAGAGGGGCAGAATCATCTCCCTTGACCTGCTGGCCATGGTTCTTTTGATGCAGCCCAGGATACAGTTGGATTGCTGGGCTGCAAGTGCACACTGACAGCTCATGTCCAGTTCTTCATCGACCAGTACCCTCACGTCCTGCTGCACAGGGCTGCTCTCAATCCCTTCATCGCCCAGAAGGTATTGATACCAGGGGCTGCCTGACCCAGGTGTCGGACCTTTTACTTGGCCTTGCTGAATTTCATGAGGATCACATGGGCCCACTTCTCGAGCTTGTTCAGGTCCCTCTGAATGGCATCCTGTCCCTCAGGCATGTCAAATGCACCACACAGCTTGGTGTCACCTGCACATTTGCTAAGAGTGCATTCATGTTGTTCAGCCTGGAGAAAAGGCGGCTCCAGGGAGATCATATTGCGGCTTACCAGTAACTGAAGGGGCCTACAGGAAAGATGGTCAGGGACTGTTCATCAGGGAGTGTAGTGACAGAACAAGGGGTAATGGGTTTAAGCTGAAGGAGGGTCGCTTTAGATTAGATGTTAGAAAGAAATTCTTTACTGTTAGAGTGGTGAGACCCTGGAACAGGTTGCCCAGAGAGGTTGTGGATGCCTCATCCCTGGAAGTCTTGAAGACCAGGTTGGATGAGGCTTCGGGAAATGAGGCCTAGTGGAAGGTGTCCCTGCCCATGTCAGGGAGGTTGGAACTAGATGATCTTTGAGATCCCTTCCAACTCAAATCATTCTGCGCTTTGCAGAGGAGCTGCTCCTGGGCAGAGATGTCTCTCTGCAGTGCTGCCCACTTGCCATGAGCTCCCTCCATCCCAGCAGCCTGGAGCAGCTCAGCAGCAGAGGACCAGCCCAGGGCAACACTTTCTCTGCTCTCCCACACTCCCTGCAGATGTCCCTGGGGCTCCAGGGCTGAAGCTTCTCAAAGGCATCAGGGTCTCTCCTGGGGAGCGTAGGCTGACGCAGACTGAAGTCATCACTGACTGTCCCTCTCTGAGCACTGGAGAGATGGATTTCAGAAGTGGGATTTTTCCTCCCGTGGCATGGTGGTCTATGAGAGGTTGAAATGTTCCCCTCCCTTAACCCCTCTCCCTGTCCCATGGCCAGGCAGGTCACCGCAGCAGTGACAGGCAGAGATCGTTTCCCCCCACGCAGGGCAGGGATTCAGCGGTGTCCATCAGGTCTCTCCTCTCTGGTGAGTAGTCTGGAGACTGGAGTGGGCTTCAGCTCTCCCCCACGCACCCCACAGACCCACAGGAGGTGGGATTCCTCTTGCCTCAGCTCAGTGTGCACACCGTCCATGAGTCAGTACAGAGACAAAGGACTGGCCATTTTTTCGCTCAGCAATGTCTAAAGCCAGCCGGATGGCTTTCACCTCTGCAAACTGACTCGATTCACCTTCTCCTTCAGCAGTTTGTACGAGTCGTCATGGAGGACTCCATACAGCAGCCTTCCACCTCAGATTTGCTCCCACAATATTATGACAGGGCGCATCTGCACACAGGGCATACTGCTTCTCATTTTCTGGTGGTTTATGACATGGTGTGTCCTCTTCAGCACGTGTCACGTCCTCTTCTGGCAACACTACAAAGTTTTGGCCTTCTGGCCAGTCCATGGTCACTTCAAAGATTCCTGAGCAGTCGAGGTTTCCCATTCAAGCCTGTTGTGTTATTAGCACAACCCCTTTACTCCACATAGCATCAGTTTCATTATGCAGAGAGGGTTCCCTCCCTTTGAACATCCAGCCCAGTACAGGCAATCGAGGTGCCAAGTTGGGTTGTGCTTCAGTACCAACTCCTTCTGAAGTGGCTCAAAGCCCTTCATATGCTGCCAATATCTTTTTTTTTTTCAGTTGGATTGCAGTGGGCCTCGGATCCTCCATATCCCTGGCTCCAAAAACCCAGGGGTCAACCTTGAGTCTCTCCAGGTGATTTCTGCCAGAGGCTTCAGGTGGGGCCGTGGTCCCTGGCTGTGCTGTAAAGCATGTTTTTCACTTCTCCTCCGGTCTAGACTGGCCCAATGGCTATCACACGAACTATCTCTTGTCTAATTTGTTCAAAGGCTTGTTGCTGCTCAGGACCCATTCAAAGCTGTTCTTCTCCTGGGTCACTTGATAGAGAGGGCTTATGATCAGACTATAACCTGGAATGTGCCTTCTCCAAAAACCCACAACACCTGGGAAAGCTTGTGTTTCTTTTTTGTTAGGTGGTGGCAACAAACCTGTTATTTTATGGATCACATCCATTGGGCTATAACAATGCCCATCTTCATATTTTGTTCCTAAATCCTGGACCTTCTGTGCACGTCCTTTGCTCTTCCTTTATTTTATGGCAAAACCAGCTCTCAGAAGAATCTAGATCCCTCTTTTCCCTTTCTCAAACACTTCCTTTTCTGTCTTGCCCCACACAATGATGTCATCAATACACTGCAGGTGCTCAGGAGCTTCACCCTCTTCTAGTGCAGTCTGGATCAGCACATGGCCAATGGTACTTGCTGTTCTTGAACCTGCAGCAACCCCCCAACAGAAGGATCCTCTGAGGGACCTGGCAAGCTAATGGCTAAACATCTTCTCTGTACTCAAGGCAGCTATACCAAAAGCCCATTGGTACCCTGCTGGGTCTTTGAAGTACCCTCTCTGGAGGTGGTCTATGCCAAGGATGCTTCTGGACCAGTCCCAACGGGGTGCTTTTGCCACTCTTTCCCAGTTAGGCTTTCCTCAGCCTCCAACACAGACAGTTCTTGGGATCCTCCCATCACTCCAGAAATGCAGATGGGTTCTGCCCCTTTGTAATCTGATGGCGTTAGAGTACATGCGCACCGGTGTCCCCAGACCTTTATACTCCCATGGGGCTGATGTGTCAGGCCATCCATCCCACACGGTCCAGTAAACTTGGTTGTCCCTTTCTTCTGCCCTGCTGGAGACAGGGCCCCTTTATTCCTGGTCAGCATATTCATTCCTTGGGTTTTGTCACTGCAAAGCAGAAGTCATAGAATCATAGAATCATAGAATCATAGAATGGTTAGGGTTGGAAGGGACCTTAAAGATCGTCTAGTTCCAACCCCCCTGACATGTGCAGGGACACCCTCCACTAGACCTCATTGCCCAAAGCCTCATCCAACCTGGTCTTAAACACTCCCAGGGATGGGGCATCCACAACCTCTCTGGGCAACCTGTTCCAGGGCCTCACCACTCTAACAGTAAAGAATTTCTTTCTAACATCTAATCTAAAGCGACCCTCCTTCAGCTTGAACCCATTACCCCTTGTCCTGTCACTACACTCCCTCATAAACAGTCCCTGACCATCTTTCCTGTAGGCCCCTTCAGGTACTGGTAAGCCACAATTAGATCTCCCCGGAGCCACCTTTTCTCCAGGCTGAACAAGCCCAACTGTCTCAGCCTGTCCTCATAGGAAAGGTGCTCCATCCCTCTGATCAGCTTCCTGGACTCCTCTGGACTCTCTCCAACAGCTCCATGTCTCTCCTGTGCTGGGGCCCCCAGAGCTGGACGCAGTACTCCAGGTGGGGTCTCACAAGAGCAGAGCAGAGTGGCAGAGTCCCCTCCCTCAACCTGCTGGTCACACTGCTTTTGATGCAGCCCAGGACACGGTTGGCTTTCTGGGCTGCAAGCGCACACTGCCGGCTCATGTTGAGCTTCTCATCAATCGATACCCCCAAGTCCTTCTCCTCAGGGCTGCTCTCAATCCATTCTGCACCCAGCCTGTAGCTGTGCTTGGGATTGCCCCGACCCATGTGCAGGACCTTGCACTTGGCCTTGTTGAACTTCATGCGGTTTGCACGGGTGCACCTCTCCAGCCTGTCAAGGTCCCTCTGGATGGCATCCATTCCCACCACCGTGTCAACCACACCACACAGCTCGGTGTTGTCGGCAAACTTGCTGAGGGTGCACTCGATCCCACTGTCCATGTTGCTGACAAAGATGTTGAACAGTGCCGGTCCCAGTGCTGATCCCTGAGGAATGCCACTCGTCACTGGCCTGCGCTTGGACATTGAGCCGTTGACCACAAGTCTTTGAGTGCGACCATCCAGCCAATTCCTTATCCACCGAGTGGTCCATCCATTGAATCCATGTCTCTCCAATTTAGAGACAAGGATGTCATGCAGGACAGTGTCGAATGCCTTGCACAAGACCAGGTAGATGATGTCACCCTTCCCTTATCCACCAACGCTGTAACCCCATCGTAGAAGGCCACCAAATTTGTCAGGCAGGATTTGCCCCTAGTGAAGCTGTGTTGGCTGTCACCAATCACCTCCTGGTTTTCCCTGTGCCTGAGCGTAGTCTCCAGGAGGGTCTGCTCCATAATCTTGTCAGGCATGGAGGTGAGACTGGTTCCCTGGGTCTTCCTTATTACCCTTCTTAAAAATGGGGGTTATGTTTCCCCTTTTCCAGTCAGTGGGAACTTTGCTGGATTGCCAGGACTTCTCAAATATGATGAACTGGCGCTTCATCCGCCAGTTCCCTCAAGACCCACGGATGCAACTCATCAGGTCCCATGGACTTGTGCACCTTCAGGTTCCTTAGATATTCTCGAACCTGATCTTCTCCTACAGTGGGCGGTTCTGCATTCTCCCAGTCCCTGCCTTCTGTGACCTGGGCAGTGTGGCTCAAGCATTTGCCAGTGAAGACTGAGGCAAAGAAGTCATTGAGTACCTCAGCCTTCTCCATATCCTGGGTAACCAGGTCACCCGTTTCATTCCGGAGGGGACCCACATTATCCTTCATCCTCCTTTTCTCACTAACATACCTATAGAAGCTTTTCTTGTTGTCCTCAACATCCCTGGCCAGACTAATTTCTATCAGGGCTTTGGCTTTCCTAACCTGATCCCTGGCTGCTCGGATAGTTTCTCTGTATTCTTCCCAGGATACCTGCCCTTGCTTCCACCCTCTGTAGGCTTCCTTTTTTTGTTTGACTTTGCCCAGGAGCTCCTTGTTCATCCATGGGGGGCTTCTTGGTGGTTTTGCTTGACTTCCTCTTTGTTGGGATGCATTGCTCCTGAGCTTGGAGGAGGTGACCCTTGAATATTAGCCAGCTGTCTTGGGCCCCTCTTCCTTCCAGGGCTTTGTCCCATGGTATTCTACCAGGCAGATCCCTGAAGAGGCCAAAGTCTGCTCTCCTGAAGTCCAGGGTAGTGAACTTGCTGCACGCCCTCCTCGCTGCCCTGAGGATCCTGAATTCCACCATTTCGTGGTCACTGCAGCCAAGGCTGCCCTTGAGCTTCACGTCCCCTACCAGGCCCTCCTTATTGGTGAGAATAAGGTCCAGCATGGCACCTCTCCTCGTGGGCTCCTCTATCACTTGGAGGAGAAAGTTGTCATCGACACATTCCAGGAACTTCCTGGATTGCTTACGCTCAGCTGCATTGTCCCTCCAGCAGATGTCAGGGTGGTTGAAGTCCCCCATAAGGACCAGGGCTTGTGAGCGTGAGGCTGCTCCTGTCTGCCTATAGAGGGCTTCATCTGCTCGGTCTCCCTGGTCAGGTGGCCTGTAGCAGACCCCTGCTATGATGTCCCCTGCCCCAGCGCTCCTTTTAATCCTGACCCATAGGCTCTCGGTGAGCTCCTCCTCCATCCCCAGGTGGAGCTCCATGCACTCCAGCTGGTCATCGACATACAGAGTGACATCCCCTCCTCGCCTGCCCTGCCTGTCCTTCCTAAAGAGCCTGTACCCTTCCATCCCAACACTCCAGTCATAGGAGCTGTCCCACCATGTCTCTGTAATGCCAATAAGGTCATAGCCTTGCAGGCGCGCACACGTCTCCAGCTCCTCTTGTTTATTCCCCATGCTCCGTGCGTTCGCATAGAGGCATTTCAGTTGTGCCCCCGATGAGGCTGACTTATTGGCTGGGGTGGCTGGGATTCTTTTGATGTATCTTCCCAGTGTTACCATGTTGGTTCCTGTTGCATCTGGAGCCCCCAGCTCATCTCCTGTAGGCTTCGAGCGTGCTGTAGTGCATCTAGCACGTCTCTGAGCAGGAGGCTGAGGGCCCTCACCAGCACCCTGTCCCTCCAACCTGGGCACATCATCCCACAACATGTCACTGACAAGCCTGATGTTATCCCCCTCCCGCTTCGAGCCTAGTTTAAAGCTCTATCGATGAGCCCCGCTAGTTCCTGGGCAAAGATCTTCTTCCCCTTTTTGAGGGAGATGAATCCCATCAGGGTTCATCAGGCCTGGTGCCGTGTAGGCCGTCCCATTGTCAAAGAACTCAAAGTTATGGTGTTGACACCAGCCACGGAGCTATGCATTTATGGACTGAGTCTGCCTGTTCCTCCCAACATTGCTGCCCTCAACTGGGAGGAGGGAGGAGAATATTACCTGTGCTCCCAAATCCTTCAGTGACCATCCCAAGAGCCTGAAGTCCCTTTTGATTGCTTTTGTAGTATGTGTCTCTGCTTCATCCCCACCCACATGGAGGAGCAGCAGTGGGTAATAGTCAGAGGGCTGTACCAGGCTGGGAAGTTTCCTAGCGATGTCTTTGACACAGGCCCCAGGGAGGCAGCAGACTTCTCTGAGGGGAGGGTCTGCCCCGCATATCGGGCCCTCTGTACCCTTCAGAAGGGAGTCCCCTATGACTATAACTCTCCTTTTCTTCTTTGTTGGGGTGGTCATGACCTGAGGCATGGGCCTTTTGGGCCTAGGTGCTACCTCTGGAGTAGCTTGACTGTCATCCACATCCTCGCTCGAGTGGCCTTCCACAGCCAGAGCCTGGTACCTGTTGCACAGGGGTACGTGGGAAGGCGAGGTGGGTGAGGAGGAGAAGGCTCGCCTGCCACGCTGAGCATGGACTTGTTTCTATTCACTCCCCTCTTTGAGGCTGCTGCCTTCTGCCTGGCAAGGGGAGGATACAGGGTCCCCTTCACTTTGGCTTTGGTCTTTTAGCTGTCCCTGTTTCTGTCTCAGGGAGGGCAGAGCTTGGCTCCATCAGTTTATCTCTCTCTCTCAGCCTCCCTGATGCTCCTTAACCTCTCCACTTCTTCACAGAGTTCTGCCACCAGGCTGAGCAGATCGTCCACCTGGTCACACCTCAGGCAGCCAATCTCACTTCTGCCTTCCCCTGCCAGTGCCAAGTTCAGACACTCCCTGCAGCCTGAGAGCTGGGTGGGTGCATGCTTCTGTGGCAGCTGTGTCTGTGTTGCCACATACCTTCTGGTGAGCACAGAGCTTAGGGCTTTCTGCCTACCTTCTGTGCAGGTTCAGTGAAGTACTGAAACCCAACCACTTGGGTTGGTCACTCTCATGCCTACCCCCAGCTGGGAAAGAAAAGACTGGTGAGAAGCTGGCTGAGGAAAACCAAGTGTTCAGGAAGTCCTTGAGTACCACCAGACAAATCCTACTTTTGGGGAAACACCAGGACACCCCATCTCCCCACAGAACCTTTCCGCAAGGTGGGCACATCTGTGCTGGCCTGGCCAGCCATTCCTACACCCCCTGCCCATGCTCTCCACAGCCCTTGAGCTGGGGGAGCTGCACTGCAGAGCAAGTGGGCTGTGGGGCCTGGGGTCACAGGGGGACTCTGCAAGGGACATGCTGGTCAGGCTGGGTGGCAGACCCAGCTCAGGGACATCACTGCCACTGACTGCCTCCCACAGAGGCTCTTATGTGGCCATGGAGGCTGCTCAGAGGAGACCTGCCTTATTGCCAATGCCATGAGATGTGTTTGGGTGCTGCACCGCATCCAGTCTATGGAAGTCCACTGATGGGAAAACGAACCACTCACCAGGCTCCTTTCCCTGTGCCTGCTGTGTCCCCTGGGCTTGCAGAACCCTCACTTGCTGGTTCACACCCACATTTAGCACTTGATCTCTGGGGCACGCCACCTTGCACAGGCTCGTGCTCAGTGGGCTCCATTCCCTGCTGACCTCCTGGCACGTGCTGTCCCTGCAGATCCCCTGGGCTCTCCTGGCAGCTCCTCATTCCTTCCAGAAAAACACTCCTCTGCCATCAGCCCTACCACAGGCTGTCGAGCCCCAGGCAGCTTAGTTGGAGTCCATTCAGCATCTGTGTGGGTGCTGTCCACCCACAAGGAACACCTGAGCCATTCCTCAGTCCCTGGAAGAGCACACTGGGACCCTCATCTCATCCCTCTGCGCCCATGGAGAAACAAGCAAAGCAACAATTTTCTCCAGAGTCTCTTCCTTGGGCGTGTTCTTGAGAGCAAGACTGGAAAAAGACATAAGCCTTTGGGCAGTGCCCTGAGGAGATTGCCTTTCCTGGTGGAAATGCTGTTACAGAGGCCAGCTCTGTCAGAGATCTGCTGTGCAGGGACTCTGTACACAGGAACGGCCTCTGCAGCTCCAGGGAAGGTCTCGGGGGATAAAATCTCAGTCAGAAATGTCACTGCAGGGTCCTTTTTAATATTTAAATGCACAGAGGGTGTGGAATTCATTTACACTACCTCTGGGTCAAATCAGACAGGTCGATAATGAATTAGAATTGGTATGAATAATGAAAATTCTTTGTGGACAGCATTATCAGAAGTGAAAAAAAGAAAACTAAAAAACTAAAATCAACAATAACATCAAGAACTAGAAAACATATAAAAGACAGGCTGGGCCTGTCATGAGTTCTGTTAGAAGTGATATGTAGGAGGACATGGGCAGCATATTGCTTCTGATAAACCTCTAGTCATCAGTTTCTGAACTGCATCCTTGAGCTCCTGGTTCCTCATGCTGTAGATGAGGGGGTTCACTGCTGGAGGCACGATGGAATACAGAGCTGAGACTACCAGATCCAGGGATGTGGAGGAGATGGAGGGGGGCTTGAAGTAGGCAAACATGCCAGTGCTGATAAACAGGGAGACCATGGCCAAGTGAGGGAGGCACGTGGAAAAGGCTTTGTGCCGTCCCTGCTCAGAGGGGATCCTCAGCACGGCCCTGAAGATCTGCACATAGGACAGCACAATGAAAACAAAACACACAAAGAATAAACAGGCACTAACCATAATAAGCCGAGCCTCTCTGATGTAGGTGTCCGAGCAGGAGAGCTTGAGGATCTGGGGGATTTCACAGAAGAACAGGTCCACAGCATTACCCTGGCAGAGTGGTATAGAAAATGCATTGGCCGTGTGCAGCATAGCATAGAGAAACCCAGTGCCCCAGGCAGCTGCTGCCATGTGGACACAAGCTCTGCTGCCCAGGAGGGTCCCGTAGTGCAGGGGTTGGCAGATGGCAACATAGCGGTCATAGGACATGATGGTGAGAAGTGAAAAATCTGCTGACATCAGAAAGTAAAAGAAGAAGACTTGAGAAGCACATCCTGTGTAGGAGATGGCCCTGGTGTCCCAGAGGGAATTGGCCATGGCTTTGGAAACAGTGGTGGAGATGAAGCCCAGGTCGAGGAGGGAGAGGTTGAGGAGGAAGAAGTACATGGGAGTGTGGAGGTGGTGGTCGCAGGCTATGGCAGTGATGATGAGGCCATTGCCCAGGAGAGCAGCCAGGTAGATGCCCAGGAAGAGCCAGAAGTGCAAGAGCTGCAGCTCCCGTGTGTCTCCAAAAGCCATGAGTACAAACTCAGTGATGGAGCTGCTGTTGGACATTTGCTGGTTTTTGAACGTGGGGGTACTGGCCTAAGAAGGAAAAGACAGGGAACAATTCGGACAGACTTCTCTGAGCAAAGCCACTCCATTTTTCATAGACATCCCATCCCCCTCCCCCAATTCCGAGGCATTTCCTTTCTTTGTTTTGTGCTGGCTGAGTGTGCTGTGAGGAGCAGGACCTCTGCCCCTGTGCTGCCAAGGAGTCAGCTCTGCCCTGCTGCAGTGAGTACATGGGAGCTGGTTCTTGACTCCCCCAATGGTCACCAGGGATGTCAGGTGCAATTCACCCTTGATGGAAATGTTCAATATCTGCACTCACCACTCCAGAGAGTGTGGGCTGCAGAAGAGAGGCTGAGCATGTCTTTATGGTGATTTTCTCTGTGGGGTTATTTTTTTTCCCACCATCATATCTGGTGAGTACTAGATTTAGTGGTAGAAATCCCCTTTTTTATGACTGAAAGTGTGGAGTCTTAGGACAAGCCAGGAAAAAGGGCTCTTCTCTCTCAGGGCAAGGACAGGAGAGCCGCAGTGTCCATCAGTCTTGTTCCCAGCTATGCTGTGCTTTTGCTTGTGCTACCTCGAGGATGGCTGTGCACAAAATTACTCTTTAAAAATAAAGCAGCTGGACTCTGATGAGAGCAGGGGAGTCCTTTTTCAAAGGGCAGATCTGCAAACTCTTTTTTTCCAGCACAGAGGTGGAGTTGTGATGGAGAGGGCAGGACACAGCCCCTCTCAGAGAGAAGTAAAGGCCTCTGAGAGGAGAGAACTGACCTCCAAGGGAAAGCTCAGCACTCCCTGGGATCCTACAGGAGAGCCTTGCCATCCTGGGGGGCAGCACGCAAGCCCAGTTGGATGGAAGAAGCAGAGAATCAGGTCTCCCAATGATGGGATGTCCTAAAGGCAGAGTCAGCTCATTGCTCAGCACACAACGCCCAGCAGACATCTAGAGTGAGGGACCACAAGAGAGCAGCCTGAAGGCAGCCTAGCCCAGGGCTTGGCTGCAGTTTCCTCCCACTCCCTGCCCATGTCTCTGCTGCCTGGAGCTGTCCCTGCCAGGAGCTGGTGCTCTGCCCACACCTCTCCTCCCTGTCCCTGCTCACAGAGCCCATCCCACCCTCTGTGTGCTCAGCTCTGCCCTGCAGACCCCTCCTGGCAGCAGGGCCCTGCCCAGGGGTACCTCTGTGTTGGCAGGTCTTAAGGAGAAGAGCAGATCAACCCTGAAGGCACCACAAAGGTGAATGCTTTCTCTAGTCTGAGGTGGGTTTATTAGGTCCCTTGAAAAACCTTTATCATCACTCACTGTGATGCTGTAGGAGTGTGTGTCTCCTGTGCAAAAGTAAAAGCTCCATTACCATTTCCATCTACCATCACAGCTGGAATGTGGAAGCACTGACTCTGGGAAGCACCTTTCTTTCCATGTAGCCATTGCCTTGATGTGCTTCTTGAAATGTGCCCTGTGGAATGTCCCAGTGGTGATCCGGAGCTGGTAAAAGCCTGGACACCCTCAGCACCCTCTCAAAAGTACAAAGACTCTGCCCTGCCCTAACAGGGGTTTCTTCTTCCACCCAAAGCTTCTCCCTGCAGTTGCATGGGGAGCTCTCTGAGCAAGCTGAGAGTTGACGCTTGAAGGCAGAATATTCCCCTGGTATGCAGGGACCCTGTGGTGAAGGACAGCCCCGGGCACCTCCAGCTACATGCTGTAGCTTCACAGCTATTCAAAATTGCCTAAAAATAGCCCCCTACTTACAGATCGCATAAGCTGCGGGTTGTGTCAGCTTTAGGAGATAACTCCAGGAACTACAGCTGCATTGCCCTGCACCCAGAGACTTACCATGTCAAGGGCTCTCAAGATTTCTCTTCTTTTCAGATCTCAGTCATCCTCCCAGTCCTGATCGCCTTTAAGCTCTTCATCTGCCTTGCTCATCTCCCTGAGATACCCTGGCAGTGCCCTCAGCACTGCTGTGCTCTGCAGAGGAGCTGCTCCTGGGCAGAGATGTCTCTCTGCAGCACAGCCCACTTGCCATGAGCTCCCTTTGTCCCAGGAGACCAGCAGCGGAGGACCAGCCCAAGGCGGCATGTTAATGACCCCTCTGGTGGGTTTGGGGATGAGTCCATGAAGCTCAGACCCTGAGAGGAAGCTGATGAAACCTCTCCAGAAGTCACAGTGCGATGCAAACTCCACAGTTTCTTGGAGCATTAATGGGTCCCCCTGAGGGCCATCCCTGACAAAGCAACTCTGGGGCTGGTTAGAGCAGGCAAGTGGAGGCAGTGATGACAGGTAGGCAAAGGCAATGGCAAGGTGGCTCTGATGCTGAGTAATCCTGGATGTGTTTTATAAACCCAAAGGGCCAAGCTGTGACCCCCAGCCCCTGGGAGGGGAGGTCCTGTCCCACACACAGGGCTCAGGGCTCTTCCTGGGGCAGGGTTTTGTGGGGACATGGCAGAAAGACCTCAGCTCTGTTGGGAGCTTTCAACTTTGTCATCTCCCTTGACCATCTCCACCACAGGTTGTCCTATGGTGTCGTATGCCTGCACCTGTTTCCTTGAAGGCTGTGGACATCCACTGTGCTTACCAACCTTGCTCTTACTTGAGCATCTTCCTACCCTTACTGATATCTCTCCATCCTCATGGGCTGTTTGTTGAAATACAAAGCTTTGGCTAATCCAGACTCATTCTGGGTGGCCTCTTGTACCACAGCACTGGGCCTGTTCTATGAGCATTGGGGGGACTGCAGGGAGCCACACTGGGAGCACTGGGGAAACACTGGGAGCACTATCACTGCACTGGGAGCTGTACAGGAAGTACTGGGGAGATATCCGGAGCATTGAGGTGAGCCAGTAATCAGCCCAGAGAGCACTGGGAGCACTGGTGTGGCACTGGGAGAGGTAGTGGGAGCACTTGGGTGAGCTAGGCGAGGCACTGGGACCATGGCAGCCACACTGGAGAAGCACTGTGGCATCACTGGGAGCACTGGGAGTGAGCCAAGGAGCCACAGTGAAAGAACTGGGGTGGCAGTATAAGCCATACTGGGAGCACTGGGGTGGATTTGGGAGCACTATGGCTGCACTGGTAACACTGGGGCGGCAGTGGGAGTACTGAAGAGACCCAGTGAGTGGCAATGGCGCAGCACTGGGAGCACCGAGGGGAGCCAGGGAGCCACGCTGGGAGCACTGGTGTGGAACCAGGAGCACTGCAGGGAGCCAGGGAGCTGCTCTGGGAGTACTGGGGCAGCACTGGGAGAACCGGGGCAGCACTCTGATCCTCACTGGCAGCACTGGAGTGTCACTGGGAGGACTTCTCACCTCTGTGCCTGGCAAGATCATGGAGCGGATCCTCCTGGGAACTGTGCTCAGGCACATGGAAAACCAGGAGGTGATTGGTGACAGCCACCATGGCTTCACTAAGGGCAAATCCTGCCTGACAAAGTTGGTGGCCTTCTACGAATGGGGTTACAGCGTTGGTGGATAAGGGACGAGTGACTGACATCACCTACCTGGACTTGTGCAAGGCATTCGACACTGTCCTGCATGACATCCTTGTCTCTAAATTGGAGAGACATGGATTCGATGGAGGGACCACTCGGTGGATAAGGATGGATGGTCACACTCAAAAACTTGTGGTCAACGGCTCAATGTCCGAGTGGAGACCAGTGACGAGTGGTGTTCCTCAGCGGTTGGTATTTGGACTGGAACTGTTTAACATCTTTGTTGGTGACATGGACACCTGGATCGAATGCAATCTCAGCAAGTTTGCCGACAACACCAAGCTGTGTGGTGCATTCGACACGGTGGAGGGAATGGATGCCATCCAGAGGGACCTTGACAGGCTGGAGAGGTGGGCCCCTGTGAACCTCATGAAGCTCAACAAGGCCAAGTGCAAGGTCCTGCACATGGGTCGGGGCAATCCCAAGCACAACTACGGGCTGGGTGCAGAATGGATTGAGAGCAGCCCTGAGGAGAGCCTTGGGAGAGCCCTGAGCCTTGGGCGTGTTGGTGATGAGAAGCTCAACATGAGCCGGCAATGAGCGCCTGCAGCCCAGAAAGCCAACCATGTCCTGGGCTGCATCAAATGCAGCGTGACCAGCAGGTCAAGGGAGGGGACTCTGTCACTCTTCTCTGCTCTCATGAGACCCCACCTGCAGGACTGCGTCCAGCTCTGGGGTCCCCAGTACAAGAAAGACATGGAGCTGTTGGTGTGAGTCCAGAGGAGGCCAGGAAGATGATCAGAGGGCTGGAGCACCTCTCCTGTGAAGACATACTGAGAGAGTTGGGTTTGTTTAGTATAGAGAAGAGAAGGTTCTGGGGAGACCTAATTCTTTCTAGGTCTTCCAGTACCTGAATGGGGCCTACAGGAAAGCTGGAGAGGGACTGTTTATCCGGGAGTGTCGTGATAGGACAAAGGGGAATTGGGTTTAAGCTAAAAGAGGGTAGATTCACACTAGATGTTTGGAAGAAATTCTTCATTGTGAGGGTGGTGAGGCACTGGAACAGGTTGCCCAGAGAAGCTGTGGATGCCCCATCCCTGGATGGTTTGAAGGCCAGGTTGGATGGAGCTTTGGGCAGCCTGGTCTAGTGGAGGGTATCCCTGGCCATGGCAGAGGGGCTGGAACTAGATGACCTTTGAGGTCCCTTCCAAACCCAAGCCATTCTGTGATGATTCTATGATGATTCTAACAGAAGGAGACATTCAGAAAGCTGGTCAAAATCTCCTTTTATGAAGGAAAAAGAAACAAACAAACAAACAACCCCCCCCAACACCAGTTTAGACTTAAACAACAGATGAGCAGAGCTTTAAGTGATGTGGAGGGAAGTGATGCCATCTGTCCCAGGTAAGTTTTTGTACTCCAGTGACAGAACAGAGTGGGGTAAATTCAGTGTTATAATCACAGTTAGTTCCTTGGCAGGTAGAACTGGTGGAGAATTTTTATTGTCATTCCTGTTCTGTCTAGTGAGAGGGTGAATACAGATTGCGTATAACAGAAAGAATCTCAGAAGATTATGAAAAAGTGAAAGATTTGAAACAGGGAGGAAATACCTTAAGAGAAGAGAAGAGAAGAGAAGAGAAGAGAAGAGAAGAGAAGAGTTGAGTTCAAGCTGGAAGGGACCATCTACTCCAACTGCAGAACAGGGCTATAATCACTCAAGCCATTAAAGGTCAAAGGGGCTTTGGATTATTGGGTGTGCAGTCACTGGTGTGTACATGTTCTGGCAGGGGCTTTTCCAAAGGCAACCATCACCTCAGCTGATGTACCTCCACTGTGAACTTATCCACAGGTCACTGTCCATTTGACTCCTGTTCACACCAGAGTTTTAGCAAGTTCCCTTGCTGCCCACAAAGCTACTCGCTGGTGGGAGCAGAGTGGAGAGAAGAAGAGATGAGATGCCCTGCAGGACTTCATGCTTACAAAGAAGGAAGAGCTGGTCAGAGGTGTAACACTCAGGGGTGAGAAAGTAGAGTGTAGGATCCTGAGAGAAGGGAAGAAGGCCAAGAGCAGGTCTTCAGGAGAGCAGAAGCTGACCTCCTGGCCGCCATGCTTCAAAGAATCCCATGGGATAAGGCCCAGCAGAGAAGAGAGGTGCAGAGAGATGTTTGATGCGCCTAATGCAGAAAGTCAAGAAAAGGTGGCCAGAGGAAGGCATGGATGAGAAAGGAGCTCCTGACAAAAACCAAGCATGCAGAGGAAGCACAGAGAAGGTGGAAGGTGGCTGCCTTCCAGCCTCAATGGTGCTGTGCTGCTGGGCTGGAGAGAGACATTTGTACGTGAGTGTCTGTCTGTACATGGGGGAACTGGGGAGCTGAGGTGATCCTGGGGCCAGCTCCTCTATAGACGGAAGGTCTAAGACCAGCTCCTGGAGGGATCCATGTTGTCTGTGTGTCTACACAGCTATACATTTTCCTCTAATATCACCATGCGTACAAACAGCCCCACCCTCCTTTCTCCTTTCTCCACTGACCCTGGTTTGGTTTGCTTTGCACCCTCCTTTGGTGTTTTGCAGACTCTCTTCATGGCAATTCCTACCTGGGTCTGTAGAGATCTGCAACTCCTCATGCTGTTCTCTTGTGAGAGAGACCTGGAGAAACTCCGGAATTTGGCCAAAAGAAACCTCGTGACGTTGACAAGGAGAATTGGCCAGTCTGGCCTCAGGGAGAAGAACCAACGTGTACATGAGGGCCAGCTGGGACCTGCTGTGCTGAGGAGGGACTCTGAGGAGGAGAAGGGCCTGGCAACTGCAAGGGACACCAGACGAGCCAGGGGTTTCTGCTCACTGTGAGGAAGGCCACTTGCATACGGGGCTGCATTAGGATGAGCACGGTCACCCAGAGCAGGGCAGTTCTTCTGGCCCTTGACACCGCACTGGTAGGGACCCCCACACATGGCTTTGTCCCAGTTCTCGGCTCCCTCTTTTGCTGGAGCTGGGAGGAGCTGGAGAGTGGCCAGAGGAGATGTGGCCAGGTGGAGTTTGGGGCCTTAAGCAGATGGGCTGTGTAGAGGGGCTGAGAGACCTGGGCTTCTTTGGCCCCTTTGCCCAGTGTTGGAGAGGCTCAGGGCAGTCTAGGAGTAGCCTGAGACTGCTTGAAAGGTGGTTTCAGAGATGGTGGAGCTTTTCTGAAAACTGGGAAACATCATGAGAAAGAGAAGATGCCACCAAGTGCATCTTGGGAGGTTGAGATGGGACACGAGGAGAAAGAAATGTCCCTGCAAGTGCAGTTCTGTGGTACAAGAGGCCACCCAGCAAGAGTCTGGATCAGTCAGAGCTTTGCATTTCAATGAACAGTCTGTGAGGATGGAGAGATATCAGTAAGGGTGGGAAGACGCTCAGGTGAGACCCAAGTTGGAAAGCAGGCTGGGTGTCAAGAGCCTGCAGGGAAAGAGGTGCAGGTGTGGGACACCGTAGGACATCCTGTGGTGGAGACATCTGGGGGCAGTGGTAAGGCTGAAAGCCCCCAACACAGCCAAGGTCTTGGTCTGCTGGGCTGTGGCTGTTCTCTCTGCAGGTGATGCCTGTGAGGAGACATCTTCTCATTAGAGCACCAGGACTTCATTGCCCCCTTGTCACAACCTGTGAGCCTGAGAAAGAGTGTGTGGTAGTCCTGCTCTAGGCATTGCACATCCCCACATCACACTGGCCCAGGAAGAGCCCTGAGCCCTGTGTGTGAGGGACAGGGTCTCCCCTCCCAGGGGCTGGGGGTCAGGGCTTGGCCCTTTGGCTTGATCAAACACACCCAGGATTACTCAGCATCAGAGCCACCTTGCCATTGCCTTTGCCTACCTGTCATCACTGCCTCCACTTGCCTGCTCTAACCAGCCCCAGAGTTGCTTTGTCAGGGATGGCCCTCAGGGGGACCCATTAATGCTCCAAGAAACTGTGGAGTTTGCATCGCACTGTGACTTCTGGAGAGGTTTCATCAGCTTCCTCTCAGGGTCTGAGCTTCATGGACTCATCCCCAAACCCACCAGAGGGGTCATTAACATGCCGCCTTGGGCTGGGCCTCTGCTTCTGGTCTCCTGGGACGGAGGGAGCTCATGGCAAGTGGGCTGTGCTGCAGAGAGACAGCTCTGGCCAGGAGCAGCTCCTCTGCAGAGCCCAGCAGGGCTGAGGGCTCTGCCTGCAGGCACCGAGGGGAGAACAGCGAGGCAGAGAGAGCTTAAAGGCAGTTGGAAATGGGAGGCTTGCTGAGAGCTCAGGGAAGGAGAAATCTTCAGAGCCCTTGACACGGTAAGTCTCTGGGTGCAGGGCAATGCCGATGCGGTTCCTGGAGGCATCTCCTCAAGCTGGCAGAGCCCACAGCTGCTGGGATCTGCCAGGTGGACTCCCTGTGCAGAGGCAAGTTTGAGTGGCTGGGAATGCAGGTGTGCAGGCAGGGGTGCCCAGTTGTGTCCTGCAGAGCAGGGTCCCTGCAGCCCAGGGGCTGTGTGCCGGGGCAGGGACCCTGCCTTCTGCCAGGGTCAGCCCTCAGCCTGCCCGCGGAGCTGCCCAGGGCACTGCAGGGAGAAGCTGTGGGTGGAAGGAGCGACCCCCTGGAAGGGCAGGGCAGGGTCCTTCTGCTCTTGAGAGGGTGCTTTGTTTGTGAGGGCTGATTACAGCTTGAGATTGCCCCTGGGACATTTGCCATGGTACTTCTCAAGGAGCATTGGGATCCCCTTGGGCAGTGCCCTGGTGCCAGGAGGGGTCTGCAGGGCAGAGCTGAGCACACAGAGGGTGGGATGGGCTCTGTGAGCAGGGACAGGGAGGAGAGGTGTGGGCAGAGCACCAGCTCCTGGCAGGGACAGCTCCAGGCAGCAGAGACATGGGCAGGGAGTGGGAGGAAACTGCAGCCAAGCCCTGGGCTAGGCTGCCTTCAGGCTGCTCTCTTGTGGTCCCTCACTCTAGATGTCTGCTGGGCGTTGTCTGCTGAGCAATGAGCTGACTCTGCCTTTAGGACATCCCATCTTCAGGACATCGGACTGTCTGCTTTGCCTGTGCTGCTGGGCTTGGGAGCTGCCCCAGAAGAGCACAGCTGTGCTGTAGGATCCCAGGGAGTGCTGAGCTTTCCCTTGGAGGTCAGTTCTCTCCTCTCAGAGGCCTTTGTTTCTCTCTGAGAGGGGCTGTGTCCTTCTCTCTCCATCACAACTCCACCTCTGGGCTGGGAAAGAGAAGAGTTTGCAGATCTGCCCTTTGAATCATGACTCCCCTGCTCTTGTTAGTGTCTTTTTGGGGGTATTATTTAAAAGTAATTTCTGTTTGTCATCATCTTCAAGGCAGCAGAAGCAACAGTGCAGGGCAGCTGGGTGACAGTCTAATGGACACTGCATCTCTCCTGACTCTGCACTAAGCTACAAAGAGCTGAGCCTTTTTGCCTGTCCTGTCTCAAAACTCTTCCCATTTTCCATTCTGAAATGAGCATTTCTAACCCTCAGAAGAATATTCCCAGATGTGATTGTGGAAAATGAAAACACAGAAAACACTTATATTAGCATGCTAAGCCTCTCTTCTGCAGCCCACACTCTTCTGAGTTGTGAGATCAGAGATTGAATTTTTCCAGTAAATGTGGATTGCATCTGACATGGGTTTTGAATATTGGAGCTGTCACAAACCAGCTCCATGTACCCACTACAGCTCAGCACAGCTGACTCCTCAGCTCCTCACAACACACTCAGCCAGCACAAACCAGAGAAAGGAAATGTATTTCAACTGGGGGGTGTTTCTATGAAAAAGAGAGTGGTTTTGCTCAGTGGATTCTGTCCTAACTTTTCCCTGTCCTTTCGTTATTAGAACTGGCCCCCATGCGAAGAAACAGCAGATGTCCAACGGCAGCTCCATCACTGAGTTCCTCCTCCTGGCATTCGCAGACACACGGGAGCTGCAGCTCTTGCACTTCTGGCTCTTCCTGGGCATCTACCTGGCTGCTCTCCTGGCCAATGGCCTCATCATCACTGCCATAGCCTGCGACCACCACCTCCACACCCCCATGTACTTCTTCCTCCTCAACCTCTCCCTCCTCGACCTTGGTACCATCTCTATCACGGTCCCTAAAGTGATGGCCAACTCACTCTCAGACAACAGGTCCATCTCCTGTGCAGGATGTGCTGCTCAAGTATTTCTATTTTTCTTCTTGCTTGGAGCTGAGTACGCACTTCTCACTGTCATGGCCTATGACCGCTACGTTGCCATCTGCCAACCCCTGCACTACGGGACCCTCCTGGGCAGCAGAGCTTGTGTCCACATGGCAGCAGCTGCCTGGGGCAGTGGGTTTCTCAATGCTGTGCTGCACACGGCCAATACATTTTCTATACCACTCTGCCATGGTAATACTGTAGAACAGTTCTTCTGTGACGTTCCCCAGATCCTCAAGCTCTCCTGCTCAGACACCTACCTCAGGGAAGTTGGGCTTCTTATTTTAAGCTGTTTTTTAGGTTTTGGCTGTTTTGTTTTCATTGTGCTGTCCTATGTGCAGATCTTCAGGGCTGTGTTGAGGATCCCCTCTGAGCAGGGACGGCACAAAGCCTTTTCCATGTGCCTCCCTCACCTGGCCGTGGTCTCCCTGTTTATCAGCACTGCCATATTTTCCTACCTGAAACCCCCCTCCATCTCCTCCCCATCCCTGGACCTGGTGGTGACTGTTCTGTACTCGGTGGTTCCTCCAGCAGTGAACCCCCTCATCTACAGCATGAGGAACCAGGAAATCATAGATGCCCTGTGGAAACTATTTGAATACAATCTACTTCAGATCAAGAAGACCCCCATTATCCCACCAGGGCTCCCTCTGTATTTCAGGAAGAGCCAGGAGTAGCTTTTCTTCATATGGGTCTGTATTTTTTTGTGTTCTTCTTTTCTCCTTAGGATTTTTGTTTATTTTATACCTGTGATATTAGTATTCTTTGCCTGTTACCTCTTTTTACTTGACCCAAACACCTCATGTACATATGGGTCCAGGCTGCCTGTCTAGATAAACTCCATGGAGAAAGCAGTGGGAATTCTCTCAGCTCCCATCTGTGCACATCTCCTCTGGAGCTGGAGGAGCAGCCCCAGCATGCAGGAGGGTTCAGGAGCCAAATGCCCAGCTGCCCCATGGAGCAGCAGCCTGGGTTGCCCTTGGGGCTGCCCCTCGCTGCCTCAGCGGGCACTCCCTGTCCGCTGCCTTCACGTCGGGGCTGCTGCTGCCCTGGAGCCATGGCCAAGGCCAGCAGCAGGACGCGGCCTGGACAGGGCTGCTCTCTCCTCCCTTCCACACTGTCCTGCTGTGTCCTGGCATTGCTGTTACCCCCAAGGTCTCGTGTAACTTGTGACAGTCCTGCTGTCTCTACAGTGGCATCCCTGTGCCTGAAGGCAGGAGCAGGCCATGTGGAGCAGCGTGCCAGAGCTGGCCTCTCTGCTAGCACCACCATAACCAGAAGGGCTCCTCAGGGCAGGGCCAGAAGGCTGGACACCCCTTCCAAAGCTGCTGTCAGGAATACACCCAAGAAGCTGCTCCCTCCAAAGGACTTTTGCTCTTTGGGGTTCTTGATGGATTCAGGGGGACAAGCTCAGAGTCCCAGGGGGATCTGTTAGGGAGCAAGGGCTGGATGAAGACCTTCCTTCTTGGTTGCACATGTCCATTCAGACAAGAACTGGTCTTTGGCTTATCTACCTGGTGCTGTCCCACCTGCAGTGGGGCTGATGGCAGATGTCATCCTGGAGAAGAATGGAGATCTGCCAGGAGAAGTGAGGGGATCTCCAGGAATAGTGTGTGAGTCGGAGGTGGCAGAGAGTGGCACCTCATAAAATGAGTGACAATCCAAGGAGGAGTGTCCCAGAGGAGAAGGCAAACCTGAGGAGACCATGGGCTAACGAGGGCTCTGCAATGCCAGGAGAGGCTGTGAGGAGCCAGAAGGCAAAGGGACATAAGTCTAGACAGTGGTTCATCACACCATCATGGAAACCCTGTGGGCTGGACCTAGTGCAGCCCTCCCCTGCCCTTTGTGCCACTGGAGACACACCATGGTCCTGCCAAGCACTGTCCTTGTCTTCTGAGCCATCAGGGAAGATGGAAAGGGGCTCAGCAGCTGTGATCCCCTCTGGCTGGCTCTGCTTCCCACCCTGACCAGCATGGCCAGTGCAGGGTCACCCCATGGCCCCGGGGCACCACAGCCCCCTCGCTCTGCAGAGCAGCCCCACCAGCTTGGGGCCCTGCAGGGAGCATGGGGAGGGAACCAGGAACGGCCGGCCAGGCCAGCACAGACACGCTCACCTGGGAAAAGGCTCTCTGCAGAGCAGGGATGACTCTGGAGGAGATCAAAGGAGCATTTCTGTGCCTGAAAGGAGGAATCAATGAGAAAGGGAAACCTCTTTCTGCAGGCACCCACTGGCAGCAGGCTCTTCTGTCCCCTGGCCGGGACTCTTGGTGGCATGGAGAGAGCGAGAAGGTGCCCCAGGGCATTCATCACCCCCCAGCCTCTCCCATCAGCCATTTCCAGCCCTGGTCACTCCCCCAGTTCTTGGTGGTTGGGCTCTGTGGCCATCTCCTTCCTGCTGTTGGTCTTGGTGCCTGTGTTGGGGAAACAGCCAGCCCTGCCCCAGCCTCCTGCCTTGCCCAGACCTTGGCAGAGCCCCGAGCAGGGCTGTCTGGGAACCCGTGCATGGGACATAGCTGGGGCTTGGCTGGGGCTGGGCACTGCTTGGCTGCAGAAGAAGGAGGGCTGCTGAGGATGGACACTGAGGTCTGGCATGGGCACTTGTGGTGGAGGACACATCCCCGCCCTAAACACACCCTGTCCTGTGCAGTGTCTGATGATGGGGGCCCTGGGGGCATGTGTGGGGCAGTGGGGCTGCACAGGGGCAGGGATGGGTCACGGATGGGAGCCACAACACAACGATGAGGAGGTGGAAGCCGGGACAGGCTATGAAGGAGGAATTTAGAAAGATGACCTGAGTGTGTGGGCATGTGTTTAGGAAAGCCAGAGCTCGGCTGGAGCTGATGGGGGCTGCAGGCACCATCAAGAGCAAAATGAAGAGCTTCAGCCACTGTGTTTGAAGTAAAAGGCTGAACAAGGAACATGCTGCTGAATGATGAGGGGGGTCGTAACAGCAGACACAGGTGGGGCTGAGTGACTCAACGCCTTCCTTGCCTTAGACTGTGCTCAAAAGTTCTGCCAGGCCTCTGCTCAGTGAAAGGGCTGAAGGAGGAGGAGAGCAGGTATTGAGAGGAACCTCATGAAACCCCCCAAGGACAAGTGCCAGGTTCTGCCCCTGCAGGGGACTCACGCTGGCAATGGCACAGGCTGGGGACTGCCTGGCTGGGGAGCAGCTCTGTGGGAAAGGTCTTGGTGGGCAGGGAGCTGGACAGGAGGCAGCCGTGTGCCCTGGCAGCAAGGGAGGACAGCAGTGCCCTGGGCTGTAGGACCAGCAGCATGGCCAGGAGATGGAGGGTAGGGATTTACCCTCTCTATGTGGAAAGTTTCTAGTCCACATCCAGAACACTGTGTCCACTTTTGGGAACCCCAAGAATGGAAAGGTGTTGACCATCTGGAGTGGGTTTAGTGAAGGGCCTTGAGATGGTCAGGGGGCTGGATCAGTGTCTCTGTGAGGAAAGGCTGATGAAGCTGGGCTCCTTCAGCCTGGAGAAGGGATGGCTGAGACCTCAAAGCAAGGGGGATCTCACCTTTTTCACCATGAGGCTAGCCAAGCATTGGAACAAGCATTGATCACCGTGAGAGATTGTAAAGTCCTTTGTCCTTGCAGGTTTTCAAGACCCAGGTGGACAAAGACCTGTGGAACCAGGTCTGACCATTTACCTGGCCTGTCTTGGATTAGAGAGTTTTTCTATAGACTTCTCAACATCTACTCTGAAACTCAATGATCTTATCATCCTTAAATCTCTTGTCCAATATCTTATCAGCAGATGAGAGAACAGATGTTTATGGGGTACAAATCCTCCTGTGACCAGCACAGACAACTAAGAAAAACATCTCCTCCAGCCTGGTAGGCTGGGAGGCACTGCCTCAGCTCTCCATTACACCTAAAGCTCATTGCATCCTCCCTTATCCACCTCAAAGGCCATGGTCTGGACCCTGAAGCTCCTACATGGAATTTTTATGAATCAGGGAAGCTGAATGCCACCCATGACTAAATGCATTCCTGGTGTTCATGAACAGCAAGGAGTTTCTCTTTCTGGTGCATTCCCAGGTCGCATGGACTCCACTTTCAGCAGCCTAATTATCTCTTCAGCCAACTCCTTCACTGGGGTTATAGCTATCCTGTCCAATCTCTCTCTCTCAAACATCTCTGGTGGGGCTGTTCCCTGTGGATGGTGAACCTCATTGGAGGCAGCTTGGACTTGGCTTGAAGTTGAGGAGCGTGGGTTATTGTTTATGAAACTTCACCCTGCTTTCCTTCTGTGTGTTTGCCATGCAGAGCAACGCGGCTGTGCCTGTGTGCAGCCAGGTCCCTAAGGAAAGCAGGTGGGAGTTGGTGCAAAGGAGCTGTAACCTCCAGCTGCAGACTTGGGTGAGAAGTGTGATGTGAGGAGAAGTGATGCAAGTCCCAGGTGGCCCATGACTGAGATGGCAGGGCTGGGGAGGTGATGAGGAAGGTTGTCCATGCAGTGCCTGTCCTCAATGAGGAGCTCTTCCTACCCATCCTGACTTCAGTAGGAGACCCCCTTGCCCAATATGGACTGGAGAATGCTACTATAACTTCTTCTGTAAATTAAAAACAAACAAACAAACAAACAAACAAACAAAATCCCCAAAAACCCAACAAAAAAACCTCTAACCAAACCCAAGCTCTTAAAAATCAAAAATACTCCTTTTTGTAGGGCTCACTGAATTCTTTGAAATCTTTGACTTCACATACACCCTGGAGACCTCTCCAATTAGTTGTGTAAGTCTTGAAGACTTGCAGAAAATAACAGGAGGAGACATGGCTTGGTGCATTTTAATGAGCTCCCTGGTGTATTTGATGCTGAGGCCAGGAACTAAGACACTGAGAGAAGCCTGAGGAAACCACTGAAGAAGTCACTGTCAAAAGCAATGCCTACAGTTTCAGGGAGTGTTAATGGGTCCCACTGGGATCCATCACTGACAAAGCCACCCTGGGGGCTGGTTAGAGCAGAAGACTAGAGGCAGTGATGACAGGTAGGCAAAGGCAATGTTAAGGTGGCTCTGAGGCTGAGTAACCCTCGATGTGTCACATCTGCTGCGCTTGGCAGAGGAGCTGCTCCTGGCCAGAGATGTCCCTCTGCAGCACAGCCCACTTGCCATGAGCTCCCTCTGTCCCAGAAGCCTGGACTAGCTCAGCAGCAGAGGACCAGCCCAAGGTGGCATGTTAATGACCCCTCTGGTGGGTTTGGGGATGAGTCCATGAACCTCAGGCATGGAGCAGCACCTGAAGAGACCTCTCAAGAAGTCAAACTCAGACACAATCTCCAAAGTTTCTCAGAGTGTTAATGGATGCCCCTGAGAACCATTACCAACAAAGCCTCCCCAGGGGCTCGTTAGAGCAGAGAACTGGAAGCAATAATGGCAGGAAGGCCAAGACAATGTAAAGGTGGCTCTGATGCTGAGGATATCTGGAATCTTTGCATCCAGCCAAACGGACAAGCCCTGACCCCCAGCCCCTGGCAAAGGGAGATCCTGTCCCTCACACATTGCGCAGGGCTCTTCCTGGGGCAGTGGGGTGTGGGGATGTGCAATGCCTGGAGCAAGGCTGTGGAATGACATCTGCCAGGCTCCTGGGTGGGGACGAGGAGGCCATGAGGCCCGAGTGCCCTAAGGGTAAGGTGTTTCCTCACTGGCATCAGTGGCAGAGACAACAGCCATGGCCAAGGAGGCAAAGACCTCAGATCTGTTGGAGGGTTTCAGCTTTGCACGGCCCTAGATTGTCTCCACCACAGGCTGTCCTACAGTGTCCCACACCTGTCCCTAGTTCCCGGCATGCTGCAGACATCCACTCTGCTTCTCCACCCTGCTCTGACCTGAGCAACTCATTCCCCTGACTGCTATCTCTCCATCCCTGCGAGGTATGCCTTGAAACACAAAGCCATGGACTGAGCCAGGCTCCCTCAGGGGGTCTGATTATACCACAGCGCTGCCCTCGGAGGGACATTTCTTTCTCCTTGTGTCCACTTTAAGCATCCCAACCCTCCATCTCTGGTATGATTTCTTTCCCATGCTGTCTCCCACTATGAAGAAAAGCTCCTCCAGCTCTGGAACCACACTTCAACCACTCTATGGCTACTCCTGTACTTCCCGGAGCCTCTCCACCACTGGGCCAAAGGGCTGAAGAAGCCCATGTCCCTCAGCTTCCACATGCAGGGCATGTGCCCTGCACCCCACCTTGGCAGACCTCTTCTGGGCACTCTCCAGTGCCTCCCCACTCCTCCAAAACGGGGAGCCACACCCTGGGACACACCTGTGTGTGGGGGGCCACTGCAGGACCCAGGATTTTCTCAGGATCACAGCTCAGCCAGTCAGGTCACAGCTAGCCCTGGTCTATAGGGCTGTTCTTCCTCCTGATGCAGGACTGCCCACTTCTCCTTCTCCTCCTCAAACCCAGGCCAAGCCCCAGAGTTTCACAAGGTCCCCCTGGACTGACACTCCTTTTAGGCAGCCCTTAATTTTTGTGTGCAAGTGGCTCACCCTGATGGTGGTGTCTCCCACAAGGTAACAGCAGGAGGAGTTGCAGGATGCTGCAGATAACAGAAGGAGGTTCTAGTTCTATGGAATTAATGAACCAGGAAGGCATTACCATGACAGCCATCTCCAAAATACCAAATGAGGGTAAAAAGGAAGCTAATGCAGGACCAGTGAAGAAAGGGTGACTGAGGATTGGGCTGTTTGTGTGCTAGGATATGTTAGTGTGAAATGGGCACCTATATAGGCACGTTGTATGTGTATGCTCACAGAGCTAGACCCTCACAGTGGTCTCATGTTGCCACTAGGGCCTGAAACATTCAAAGTTCAGTGGTTCGTTGTGGATGACAGTTTCTTCAGACAGAACAGGCTCTCCTTACAGCCTGCGACAGCCATGCCTTGCAACAGGGTGACAAATGAGAGTGACACATGCAGGAAGTGATGGCGTGAGGGTGATGATATTCCAACATCCCCGAGGTCCCTTGCCAACCCAATAAAATCCAGTAGAATTGGAAGAGCCCTAAACCTCTCAGGCATGCATTTGTAAGGTTGACCTTACCAGTATGAGAGGCTGAGAGAGGTGGGGTTGTTCAATGGTGAGAAGAGAGGGCTTTGGGAAGAACTGAAAATGACCCATATACCACTACCAAGAGGTCATCAGCAAGACAGATCCAGGCTTTTCCCTGTTCTGTGTGAGGAAAAACTGTTTAGCCATGAAGTGAGTGAAGCACTGGAGCAGTGATGTTGTGCTGTGTCAGTCCCTGGAAGAGTTCAAAGGCAACATGAAGAACTCCCTGAGCAACCTGGTGTGACCTGATAGCTGCCCTTGCTGTGTGATGCACATTGGCCTCGAGACCTCCTAGGGTCCCTTCCCAGCACGAATGACTGTCCATTTCCTTCCACCACAGGTCTTCCCTTCTCCATGGTAAGGAAAGCACTCAGGTTCCCCATGACCATGAGGAAAGCCAGACTAAGTTTGGTCAGGTCATCTGTGTCATTCCTGTCCCAAACCACTCACTGCTGCTCAGATGCAGAGCTGCATGGCAGGTACCCCCAAAACAGCCTTGATCTAGTGTTCTGCTTCACCGTCTATTTCCTTTCTCCCTCTTCTCTTCCCTTTGATCCTTCTTGTACCCTCCCACACTAACAGCCCAGCTCTGTTCACTCTTTCCTCACTGGCCCTGGCTTTGCTGGCTTTGAAGCTGTTTCTGAGATGGTCACCATGGATAATCCTATGTTGGAAGGAAATTGCATTAAAGTAGCACCACCTTCTACTATTTGTATTACCCTGCAACTCCCCGTGCTGTTACCTTGTGAGGGACACCACCATCACGGTGACCATCTGCACACAAATATTGAGCTTTAGTCTGGGGGACCTTGAGAAACTCTGGGATTTAGAGAACAGAAACCTCTTGAAATGTTACAAGGAGAAGTGGCCAGTCCTGCACTGGGGGGAAGAATAAGCCTGGACCCGTGTGTCCCTCTGTGGAGCTTCCTGTTGTAGTCAAATGGGGAGGAATGGAGAGAGTCCCGAGGAGGATGGCCAATATAGGACGTGGGGCCTCAAGCACATGCCCTGTCTGGGGAGGCTGAAGGACCTGAGCTTCTTCAGGCTGCTGAAGTGGAGGCTCAGAGCACCACACTCACAACCTGCAGCTACTTGAAGGATGCTGTCAAAGATGCTGGAGCTTTTCTTCATAGTGGAAAAAAAAGCAGGAAAAAGGAAGAGCACCACAAAGTGTGGCTTGGGAGGCTGAGACGAGAAATGAGGAGAAGGAAATGTGCCTCCAAGGGCAGTGCTGACATAGAATAGGGTGCCCAGAGGGAGTCTGGACCAGCCCATGGCTTTCTCTTTCAAGGAACAGCCAGGGAGGATGGAGCGATATCAGTAAGGCCAGTGAGATATTGGGGTGAAATGGAAAAAAGGATTGGGTGTCTTCAAAGAAAGAGGTGCAGGTGTGGGACACTGTAGGGCAGGCTGTATTGGACACTGCTGAGGGCTGTGGCAAGGCTGAAAGACCCCAACCACAGATGACCTCTGCATCACCATGGCTATGGCTATTGTCTCTGCAGTCAGGGCCTACCAGAAGGTGCCTTCAATTGATTCAGGAAGAACTCATGACCTCCTTGCTCCACCCAGAAGGGTCATGCCAGGCACTGCACATCCCCACATCCCACTGCCCCAGGAAGAGCCCTGAGCAACATGTGAGGGACAGGGTCTCCCTTCCCAGGGGCTGGCGGTCAGGGCTTGTCCATCTGGCTTCATTTAACACTTCCAGGTTACTCAGCATCAGAGCCACCTTGACATTGGTTTTGTCTACTTGTCATTATTGCTTCCAGTTTCCTGCTCTAACGAGCCCCTGGGGAGGCTTTGTTGGTAATGTCCCTCAGGGGGACCCATTAACCCTCTGAGAAACTTTGGAGTTTACATCTGAGTTTGACTTCTTGGGAGGTTTCATCAGCTTCCTCTCAGGGTCTGAGCTTCATGGACTCATCCCCAAACCCACCAGAGGGGTCATTAACATGCCACCTTGGGCTGGTCCTCTGCTGCTGCTCTCCTGGGACAAAGGGAGCTCATGGCAAGTGGGCAGTGCTGCAGAGAGACATCTCTGGCCAGGAGCAGCTCCTCTGCAGAGCACAGCAGGGCTGAGGGCGCTGGGAGAGGAGTGAGGCAGAGAATGGGAGGATGCTGAGAGCTCAGGGAAGGAGAAATCTTCAGAGCCCTCTACACAGTAAGTCTCTGGGTGCAGGCAAGTGCCACTGCAGTTCCTGAAGGGTTCTCCTCAAGCTGTCACAGGTCACAGCCTATGGGACCTTTCTCCGGTGTAGAAGGTAAGGGCATCCTCCAGCGCAGGGTTCCCTGCAGCACGGTCAGAGGGACAGAGCATGACGGCTGCCTTGTCCCGGGGTTGGCTGCAGGGTGTGAGGGTGGGTGTGCAGCCAGGGGTGCCCAGTTGTGTCCTTCAGAGCAGGGTCCCTGCAGCCCAGGGGCTGTGTGCCGGGGCAGGGACTCTGCCGCCTGCCCGGGTCAGCCCTCAGCCTGCCCGGGGAGCTCCCCAGGGCACTGCAGGGAGAAGCTGTGGGTGGAAGGAGCGACCCCCTGGAAGAGCAGGGCAGGGTCCTTCTGATGTCAAGAGGGTGCTGTGTGGGTCAGGGCTGCTCACAGCTCCAGATCACTCCCAGCACATGTCCCAGGGGACTTCTCAAGAAGCACATCAAGGCAGGGGCTACCTGGAAGGTAAGGTGATTTCTGAAGTCTGTGCTTTTCCCGTTTCTTGTGGTGGTGGTGGTGCAGAAATATGGTCATGGAGCTCTCAGGGTAGCACCACAGTGCGAGACACTGACAGCATGACAGCCATTGGTCAACACCTCTTCAAGGAACCTGATAAAGTCCCTTCACTCACCTCAGCCTCCTCCTCAGGTGGGAAAGGGGTAACAGGAGCAAAATCAACAAAAGAAACCCCCACAGTTCTGTTCTGCACTCAGGTGAATTGGGAGAGACAATGGTCAAATCTCTCTTATATCACGGGTAGATTTAACCTGTGATCACTCCTGTTTCCTCTCTGTCTGTTGCTGCACAGCAGGACTGACTCCTCTGGAGCCCATAGAAGAGGCCCCTGCTCTGCATTGCACCCTCAGCCAGCACAAACCAAGGATCATGCCAGGATCTGTGTGCAGACAGACAGAGGACACTTGTGGTTGCTTACTGTGATGAATGGAATAGGTTCTGCTCACAGGTGTCCGTCCTAACTCTTCACTGCGTTTCTCCCCCTTGGACAGGCCCTCGTGTGCAGAGGGAACAAATGTTTAACGGCAGCTCCATCACTGAGTTCCTCCTCCCGGCATTCGCAGACACACGGGAGCTGCAGCTCTTGCACTTCTGGCTCTTCCTGGGCATCTACCTGGCTGCTCTCCTGGCCAATGGCCTCATCATCACTGCCATCGCCTGCGACCACCACCTCCACACCCCCATGTACTTCTTCTTCCTCAACCTCTCCCTCCTCGACCTGGGATCCATCTCCACCACTGTCCCTAAAGCCATGGCCAACTTAATCTGGGACAACAAGGCCATCTCCTACACAGGATGTGCTGCCCAGTTCTTTTCTCTTATCTTCATGATTTCAGCAGAATTTTATCTTCTCACAGTCATGGCCTATGACCGCTACGTTGCCATCTGCCAACCCCTGCACTACGGGACCCTCCTGGGCAGCAGAGCTTGTGTCCACATGGCAGCAGCTGCCTGGGGCACTGGGTTTCTCTATGCTGTGCTGCACATGGCCAATACATTTTCTATACCACTCTGCCAGGGCAATGCCCTGGACCAGTTCTTCTGTGAAATCCCCCAGATCCTCAAGCTCTCCTGCTCACATTACTACCTCAGGGAAGTTGGGCTTATTGTGGTTGGTGCCTGTTTATTCTTACTGTGTTTTGTTTTCATTGTGCTGTCCTATGTGCAGATCTTCAGGGCCGTGCTGAGGATCCCCTCTGAGCAGGGACGGCACAAAGCCTTTTCCATGTGCCTCCCTCATATGGCTGTTGTCTCACTATTCATCGGCACCTCATTTTTTGCTCACCTGAAGCCCCCCTCCATCTCCTCCCCATCCCTGGACCTGGTGGTGGCATTTCTGTACTCGGTGGTGCCTCCAGCAGTGAACCCCCTCATCTACAGCATGAGGAACCAGGAGCTCAAGGAGGCCCTGAGGAAACTCATCCAATGGACCTTGCACCACCAACTGTAATTTGTCTCCCCTTCTCTGCAGAGTGCCCAGGGTATATTTTAGGCCAGTACTCTGGGTTTTTTTTTCTCTTATCATCATCGTTAGAAGTAATTGCTTGGGTTCATAGCACTTCTCTTGAGGTGCTGTCCTGTTGTGTCTGATCCTTGAAGAACCATGTGTCACCTTTTGCCTTCCTAATAGCCTCTCTGCAATAAAAGGGGATCTCCTGAGGGAGGTGCCTGCAGCCTGGGCTCTCCTTCATACAGTTGTGGCTAAGAACAAGCCAGAGGAATTGGACTTTCCAAGTCTCTTCCGCCTGGTTTTCTCCTTCTCTTTGGGGAAATAATCTCATGGTGTCACTGTTAGACACCAAGCACTTAGTTGAAGGCTCTCGTCTTGGTGTCCAGGGGCATTGGAAATGGTGCGCAAGCTCCCAGTCACCTTCCTCATGCTGTCGCAGGTATGACGGGGCTGATGGCAGAGTGGAAAGGAATCTGGCGTGGTCAGGAGAGGATGGGGACACTGCAGGTACTCCTGGGTGGGAAGTGAATGGAGACTCAGAAGGTGAAAGACCCTGAGATGAAGTGCCCCCAGGGCAGAGCACTCACTCCAGGTACCCGCAAAGAAAGACTCTGCAGTGCTGTGGGAGTCCGTGAAGATGCAGCAGGCACAGGGCAGGAGAGTGGAGAGATGCAGGAGGTGCCTGAGGAGCCGCAGGGCCAGGACTCTGCTGGTGTCCTGGGGAGCAGGGCTGGCGGGGAGGCAGAGTGGGGCAAAGGCGGTCAGGGCTGGGGATCCCCTGCAGCGTCAATGCAGGAGAGGCCGAGAGGGAGTGGCCTGCGCTGGCACTTGGGGCCAGCTGCAGGCCTGGGGCCGATGGGGAGGATGAGCCCCCCCTCTGCCTCCCAGCAGCTGCTGTGCCCTTCCGAGGGGCTGGGGCTGTGGGCTGAGTGCCCAGAGCTCTGCAGCAGCCCAGACTGCCAGCCCAGACTGGGCTGCTCTGCTGGGCTGCGCTGGGGAGAGGGCAGGGAAGGTGGGGGAGAGGGGGAGGAGATGGGCTGGACTGGAAAGTAGTGCCTGCACTTCAGGGCTGGGGGGCCATGTTGGGCAGCAGGGCTTGGCCAGCCCAGCTGAGGAGGTCTCCTCTTCTTGCCCCACGCTCTTCAGCCCACTGTCAGCCTATAGGCATTGCCACAGTGCCTCTGCGCTGGCTGCTGGGTGTCTCCATGTGCCCTGCTCTGAGCCCATGCAGGGACCTGCCGTGGGTGTCTCTGCTGGAGGTGGTCACCATGGCCTGCCTGCACAGTCCCAGGAGATCCTGGACAGGCTGCCCTTGGCGATGGGCTGTGATGGTCCTCAGCCCACAGCAGGTTCTGAGCACCAGCCCAGGAATGCTTCCCTGGGGATGAGTGCCTCACGCTGTGCTGGCTGCACATGTGAGCCTTGGGGGATGTCCTCACACTATGGTTCTTCTGGGTACAAAAGGGGAACCATCGTCTCCCAAAGTGATTTCAGCTGGGTGGGAGCTGCCAGTGTTGCAGAAAGGCTGGCACACAGAAAGACTATTTGAAAAAGGACAATCATTTCATTGGGCTCTAGTCCAAACCCCTCCTCAGACAGCTCCTGATAGATCAGGTGCTCAGGGCCTTGTCTCAACAAATTTGGAATATCTCCACTGGCTGAGATCCCACCATCTCCCCCGGGCCCTGGCTCCAGTGTTTGGCTCTGAGGGCTTTCTCAAAACAGGGCAGCTCTCTCAGCCTCTCCTTGGACATAACGTGTTCCAGGCCCCGACCACCCTTCTGGCCACTGCTGGAAAATCTCCACTCGGTCAGGGTCGGTCTGGCTGCTGCTGTGGACCAGAGGCTGGATCATGAGCTGTCCTGGTGTCAGCTGAGACACAGTTAATTGTCTTCCCAGCAGCCAGTCTGGGGCTGTGTTTGGGATTTGTGCTGGAAACAGTGTTGATAACATAGAGTTGTTTTTGTTACAGAGAGATGTTTTTATTGCTGAGCAGGGCTTACACAGTGTCAAGGCCTTTCCTGCTCCCCACACCGCCCCTCCAATGGATGGCTGGGGGTGCACAAGGAGTTGGGAGGGGACACAGCCGGGACAGCTGACCCCAACTGACCTAAGAGACATTCCATACCATATGATGTCATGCTCAGCTTATAAAGGGCTTGGGGAAGAGGAAGGACAGGGGGGTGATGGCATTTGGAGTGATGGCGTTTGTCTTCCCAAGTCACCGTTACGCGTGATGGAGCCCTGCTTTCCCGGAGATGGCTGAACACCTGCCTGCCCATGGGAAGTGAGGAATGAATTCCTTGCTTTGCTTTGCTTGTGCACACGGCTTTTGCTTTACTTATTGAACTGTCTTTATCTCAGCCCACGGGTTTTCTCACTGTGACTCTTCCGACTCTCTCCCCCATCCCGCTGTGGGGGAGTGAGCAAGCGGCTGTGTGGTGCTCAGTTGCTGGTTGGGGTAAAACCATGACACAAGCTGACCTCATGAGTTGGAGAAATGCATTCACAGGGAACACTCCTACACTGCCCTGATGGCTGAAGGCAACTCCCTGAACTGGAATTGTGTAAACTTACCCGTTGTCTCGCAGCACATGCCAGGGAAATGGCTTGCAGCCTTGTAAAGCTACGAATAAGTGACAAAACCCAGAACAAATCCACCTCAGTTAACTTCTTGTATAAAATTAGGATCTGTCAGAACAGAAATATGTTGGAGCTGTTCACTGTGGTGGACAAATCGTAGCAAGACTTGGCAAAATATTAAACTGCAACAGACTTCTCATTTCAACAGAAGGCTGATGGATGAAGAGGTAGCATGCCATGTGTGCTCCTTTCTCTCTTAACAGCCCTTCTTGGTATATGCCTGGCAGTCTGCTACACTTGAGAGAGAAATAAGATTTTCATTCATTTCTCTTAAATTCCAAAAGGGGGACAGATTCTTTTGGACATAATTACTCTTTCAGTAAAACTCTCTGTGGTGGGTTGACCCTGGCTGGGGGCCAGGTGCCCACCAGAGCCGCTCTCTCACTCCCCTTATTCACCAAACAGGGGAGAAAAGGCATAATGAAATGCTTGTAGGTCGAGATAAGGACAGGGAGAGATCACTCTCTAATTACCGTCACGAGCAAAACAGACCAAACTTAGAGAGGGAATTCATCTAATTTATTACTAGGCAAAACAGAGTAGAGGAATGAGAAAATAAAATCAACTCTTAAAACACTTCCCCCCACCCCTCCCATCTTCCCGGGCTCAACTTCACTCCCGGCTTCAACCTTCCCCCCCTCAGCGGCACAGGGGGACGGGGAGTGGGGGTTACGGTCAGTTCATCTCACGGTGTTTCTGCCGCTTCTTCATCCTCAGGGGGAGGACTCCTCTCATCGTTCCCCTGCTCCAGCATGGAGTCCCTCTCACGGGGTGCAGACCTTCAGGAGCAAACTGCTCCAGCATGGGGTCCCCCACGGGGTCACAAGTCCTGCCAGCAAACCTGCCCTGGCGTGGGCTCCCCTCTTCACGGGTCCACCGGTCCGGCCTGGAACTTGCTCCAGCGTGGGCTTCCCACGGGCCACAGCCTCCTTCAGGTGCCTCCACCTGCTCCGGCGTGGGGTCCTCCACGGGCTGCAGGTGGAATCGCTACACCCCCTCATCCTTCCTCCATGGGCTGCAGGGGGACAGCCTGCTTCACCATGGTCTTCACCACGGGCTGCAGGGGGATCTCTGCTCCGGCGCCTGGAGCTCCTCCTCCCCCTCCATCTGCACTGACCTTGGTGTCTGCAGAGTTTCTTACATCTTCTCACTCCTCTCTCCGGCTGCAAAAGCTCTCTCCCTCTAAGTGTTTTTCTACTTCTTAAATATGTTTTCACAGAGGCGCTGATTGGCTTGGCCTTGGCCAGCGGCGGGCCCGTCTTAGAGCCGGCTGGCATTGGCTCTGTCAGACACAGGGGGAGCTTCTAGCAGCTTCTCACAGAAGCCACCCCTGTAGCCCCCCCCGCTACCAAAACCCTGCCACGCAAACCCAACACATTCCACCCCTCGCCTCTGTGAATCACATATTTAAGAATTATTAAAACATATTCAACAGAAAAACTACACACACACTAATCACATCTACAAGGAAAAAGAAAAAGAATTCCCCCCACCAGAATCAAAGCAACACTATCACAACACTAAACAAGAGTAGACAATACACACAGAATCCACCTCCCGTCCCTTCACCGCTATTTCACTCTCAATCTACGTTCAGTCAATGTTTTGCTCGTTACCTCTTCCAATTACTGTCCTTATCTCAATTTTCTCCTGCCCCACGTTGGGCGCCGAAAAAAAGGACTGTGGTGGGTTGAGCCTGGCTGGGGGCCAGGTGCCCACCAGAGCCGCTCTATCACTCCCCTCTTCAGTAAGGCAGGGAGGGGAGAAAGGAGGATGGAAAAAAAACAACCCCAAACTCGTGGGTCGAGATAAAGGCAGTTTAATGTAGCTAAAGCAAAAAAGCCGCGCGCGGAAGCAAAGCAAAAAGCAAAAGATTATTCTCTACTTCCCATCAGCAGGCGATGTTCGGCCACTTCCTGGGAAGTAGGGCTTCAGTATGCGTACCCCTTACTCCGGAAGACAAACATTGTAAAAAAAAACAACGAATGCCCCCCGCCCTGTTCCTCCCCCTATTCTCAGTTTCTTATTGCTGAGCAGACGTCATATGGTATGGAATATCTCTTTGGTCAGTTTGGGTCAGCTGTCCTAGCTGTGTCCCCTCCCAAGATCTTGCCCACCCCCAGCGTGCTGCTGGGGAAAAAGAAATGTTGGAAAGACAGCCTTGATGTGTGCTGGCACTACTCAGTAGTAGCCAAAACACTGGTGTGTTATCAACAGTTTGCTAGCTACCAATACACAGCACAGCACCATGAGGGCTGCTGTGGGGAGAATTAACTCCATCTCAGCTAGACCCAATACAATCTCCAAGTGCCATTTTCCTCACCTTTGAAGTTGGGAGATCCAATTTTCAGTAATACATGCAGGCAACTGAGAAATATCTAGTGTTGACTAAAAGAACTGGATATTAGTAATATCTGATAGATCCAACGGACATTGTCCTTGATGTCACTCTCCAGTTATCGCCTCTGTCGGGAGAATGGGGCAGCGAAAGGCAGATGGTGGCCTTCTGCGCACTGGAAAGATCTCGAATGCTAGCAAGCTCTAAAAGCCATTCTTGTTTTGTGCAAACTTTCTCAAGCGCAGGTTGTACAATGCAATAGGGAAAAGATGTAGGAAGTTGCTGTTTTGATTTAGATGTAATGCAAAGCTATTAAACATAGGCTTTCCTTCTGTATTTGTTACGGAAATGATATCATAGGAAGGGAAATACTAATTATGAATATTTTTACTTGTGACGGGGAAGTTGACAATGCCTATGAACAAGGCAAGGCAAATTAGGTCAAGACCTCGTTACACTTGGAAGTAAACAGCCGTGCTGTGGAACGGCTAGGAGAGGCTATGTGACAATGTGGGTTCTTGGCATTGTCTTTAAGAAAGCAGAAAATGCAGGAAGCGTTAACATTGATTTCACGTACGCTATACGGTCATTCACAGAAAGAGGTAAGCCTGTATTTTCCTCTAGGCTTGTAGGCTTTCATTTTTTTTATTCTCATGGAAGTAGCTTCGCACAGTGAGTTCTGCTTCCCTCTGGTATTAGCTCTCAGCTCTTTCTATAGAGAGCAACAGAGAGAAGATGAGCTTTAAAAACAGACTATTTTGACACTTTGTCAAAGGAAGTCCATCTGGAACCAAAAGTCTGTGTGTACTACAGTCATACACCATATACCCTATGTGAAGTAACAGTTCTGCAGCTCATAGTAAACGCACTCACAAAGGAGCTGTGTTTCATGAAGCGGACAGTCCGATGTGAAGCCAGGAGATGTCCATGTACTGCCTGTAGATACACTTGTCCAAAACAGTTGTCAGTTGCTGCACTTTGCAAGTGGGAATTAACTGGATCAGGCTCTAAAAGAAGTTGGTGTTGCCTGTTGACAGTATTTTTCCAAAATTACAGTTTGTGTATGATGTCATCGCAGAACTTTGAAGGTCTGGGAGTTGTCATGTTGTAATTACACGCAGTCTTGAATGTAAACCTTCATCTTCCATTACAACTTTTAATAGATGTAATATTATAATAATATTATTATATTATTAATATTAATTATATTATATTAATATATCATAATATTATATTATAATATTATAATTTTATATCATTTATAATGATATTATATAATATAATTATAATTATAATATTATAATAATCTATTTTAATAGATGTAGTACAGTAATATTGCAAGTGTTGTCAGACGATGCTAGAATAAAGGGGTGTGGGGGTGAGGAGGCGTTTGAAAGCCCCCATAGGTCTTTTCCATCACCTCTTCACTTCTTCCCAAGCTGGCTGCTCTTGTGCCTTTCAGAGGGGCACGTGTGCTGTCAGGCTCATGCCCAGCTATCGCCGTGAAGAACTAAGGAAATCGGGTAACTCTTCTAAAGGGACAAGTGTGTTTGCAGAAAGAGTTCTGAATGGTGGACTCCTTTAAACGTTGGTTTGCACTGAGGAAGAGTTTATCCATGGTACCCGCCTGAGCTGTGCTCACACAACATGAGCAAATGCAGTAAGACCCGACCTTTTTAGCTCGTGCTTTGGCATATGAGAAAAGCCCAGGAAAATGCATCACAACTCTTGCCCGACTTTCAGGCCAGGTAGGGTGACTTCCTCCAACTTGCACTGATATCTGTACTGATGCTTGTCCTGTACAGGACATCCCGTGGCGCTGTGATTCAACATTATGACAAAAAAAAGAGCTACAACACTAAATTTCGTATTAGTTTACAGGCAGGCTAATAACCTAAGCATACTAAAGGAAGGCATGAAGATTGAGGCAGCTCATGTGAAAAGAAAACATCTGCACCATTTTTTTGCCTGCAGAAACCTGACAGAAAAGAAAGAAGGTATAATAATAATGTGGCTCGTCTGGCAGTATTTTTTTTGCTTTTGTAATTACTTGAAGGCGTCATTATTTTTTTTAGCTGTTGTGTCAGCAAAGCCTGCCAGATGTTAGTCAAAATGCTAGTGGGCTTCAGTGCAAAAAGACTTCTTCCAATGGAAGCTGTCTGAACAGTTCCAGAGACACGGACTCCAGAACTCCACCTATTTCTTCTTTGTTCCAAAAGATCCCCAAATTGGACACTCCTACAGCAGAGATAGAAAGCTTAGCACCATAACCTTGGAACTGTGAAGCAGCTGCTTCTAACTGACTCACAAGGTGAGTGAGGTCGAGGATCTCTTGTTGGACTCTCTGTGGATCAGAAGCATGTGGAGGGCTCTCATGGCTTCAGAAACAAAGCTGGCACGTGACAGGAGACAGGTTAAAGAAATCCCTGAAAAAAATGATTTAATGTACATGAGCACATAAGAATGGAGAAAAGCTTGATAAGAAAACTAATATTGGGCAATGCACGTATGGGTAGAGCAGATACATTCACTAAAAGCAGCAGAGAGCGCTGGATATACCAAGCTGGAAAACAGCACCAGTACATGGAGACTCACTGAAGAAAATGCTTACGTTTACGTTGGCGGTCTGAAGTTCAGCTCAACAAAGATCTCGTACCAGATTGCCTGCGAGTTTGTGTTGTGTAGTAGAGCTGTGACAATTGAGCTAAGAAGGTAGATGTTTTCTTGTGTGTACTTTCTGGAAACGAAATGTACAGTATTTCACAAACTAGCATGTTATAACTCTAGCATCTGACTTTTACAGAAACACTGTATATCAGAGATCTGATGGCGCTAACAATAGAGAGAAGCTACCTCCTGTAGCTGTGCCATCAGTGTCATCAGACATCTGTCCAGTGTCTGGAGCCCATGACCTGCCTTCCTGGTCTGTGATGGGGGGTGTCCCCAACAAGGGTGTGGGGCTGGGGGTCCAGGAAGGCACATGGGCCCAGCATGGGGCTCTGAAATCTCCTGTGAAGCCAGGAGGGCTGAGTCCATGGGGCAGGGAACCACCACCCCTCCCAGAGTGGGGCAGAGGACCCGGGGCTCCAGGCTGCCTCTCCGTGCTCCTCTCCTGCCCTGACACCCCATTGTGCGATGTGGGGGATGGTGCTCACTGGAGCCCTGGTAAGAACCTGTTTCCCGCTGTGCCTCCAAAGCACCACGTGCCCCAAGGGCTGTCACCGTCTGCCCCTTGCCTCTCCCAGCCTCCTGGGGGGACACTCCAGTTTGCCTTAATCTGCCCTGATTGGGGGCCACGTGGTGGGTGGGAAGGGGATCTCCTTTGCAGAGACACCCCAGGCATCCGGGCTCCCTCAGCCGCTCTGCTCATGGCAGTGGTGCAGCCAGAGAGGACCCGGGGCACTGGCAGAGGAGAGGGGACATAGAGACTCGGACACACAGACACACACAAGAGCATAGCTTTGCTGAAGGGGTTTATTGATCATTAGAAGGAAATGGCCCAGGGCTCCCAGGGGGTGGGGGGGGTCATCCAGGGATGATCATCTCCTCCTGCCTCTGGAGGGGGAGGACAGGACAGGGCTGTCACCACCAGTTCCAGTCCTGAAAGACAGAGCCCAGAACGTGACCCCCAGTGTCAGCTGGAACAATGAGAGGGGCCTTGCCCCCACCATCTCTGTCTGCAGAGACCTGGGGAAGGAGAAGGGAATTGGAGCCCCCAATACACCCAGGACAGCACTTGGCTCTCCTGAGATCAATATGGCACCCAGAGGGATGCCCCTAAATCCCCCAGAGCCCTACTCAGCCCTCACAGTGGGCTTGGGCGTCTGTATGGCACCAGAGCCCCTACCTGGTCTGCACGGTGACCCTCTGGGTCTGTAGAGCCCCACTAGGTAGAAGGAAAGGCAGGGGGGCAGCTGTGTCCAGCCTACCCTGGGGCATGGGTCATGGACAGTCCCCTCTGTTTCCCTCTCCCATACCCACATTCTGCCCACCCCAAAGGGCTCAGGCATCCCCCGGGGCCCAGGATCCTTTGTGGGGCTGGAGACACCATGGTGCTGCTCACCTAGACATCAACAGAGGCAACCAGGCGTTTCTGGCGCAAAAGCCTCTCCAACGCGTCAGCCAGACGGGGCTGGGGAGAAAGGGAGGGTTAGGGACACGCTTGGTTGCACTGGGGTGTACTGGGAGGCAGGGGAAAGCAATGGGGTCCTTGGGGAAGGTGCCTCTGGGGAAAAATGGGGTACAGGAGTTTGTGTGGTGGTGCCCAGGAAGCAGTGGGGGCCCTGGGGAAGGGGCCCACCTGGGTGCGTGGCTGTGTACTGGGGCATCCTGGGGTGTACTGGGTTGTAATGGGATGGATGGGAATGCAGTGGGAACCCTGGGGAAGGGGACCTCTCTGGGAAGACAATGAGGTGCAGGGGTGTTCTCTGGGGTGCACTGGGGTGTACTGGGGCACACTGGGATGCCCTGCAGTGTCGTGGCCATGGAGGGGAGAGTCTGGGGCCAGCAGAACTCATGGTACCCACCTCAGTGCTCCTCACTCGCCTGTCTTTCACTAACCCCACCTGCAGAGAGACCATGAGACCTCACTGGTCACTGGCATGTCCCTGGTCCCAGCAAGGGATGGGAGGACCAAGGTGCCCTCCACTTCTCCAGACTGGAGACCCTCCAAGTCCACCCCACTACTTACATCCAGGCTATTACTTCCACTTCCGTCCAAGAGAACCTAGGGAAGATGAGCAAAGGGGTGGTCTGAATTGGACCTTGGTGGGGCTGTGGGTGGGACACAGGTGTCCCCAGTCCCCCCAGGCCCATGGCTTCCACCTGGTCTGAGGAGAAAAATCCCTTCTGCTCCCCCCCCAGGATCATTCCTCCAAGTGTCACCTGGGATACCTGGTCATGCAGGGACCAGGGGTGGGGATGGAGACAAGGATCGCATGGGGAATTCAGGGCATCCAAAGAGAATGGGTGTGTGTGGCAGGGACACAACCCAATACAGGGCTCTGGGGTGAATTAGTGGACCCCAAGGGACTGGGCTGGGGGTGTTGAATGGACAGGACTGCGTGGGATACAAGTGAGGGGTAAAGGAATTGAAGTGGAGGGGATTTGGGGACTTCAAGAGAGGTGGTTGGTGGGGACAGAAGGAAGAGGATTGCAGAGGACAGAAACAAGGGGATTGGGAGAGTGTTTGGAAGTGGGGGTTCAAGGAAGGGCATCTGGGGACAGTACTGCAGTGGAAAGGCAAAGGACTGAGGGGAAAGACCAAAAGAAAGGCATTGGGAATGATCAAAGGGAGGGCATTTGGGCACTGTTGGTAAGACACAGAGGAGATCCTGGAGAGGAGATGTCTGAGGGGACCAAAAGGATGAGATGGGGAGGCCCAAAGGGAGAGATGTGTGGCCACCAAGACAAGAAACTAGTGGGGGCCCTCACAGGAGTTTGTGGTGGACCCTCCCAGGAGGGGGCAGGTCCAACCACTCACTGAGGAACTCAGGCTCTGGGCACAAGAAGATGAATTGTGGAGGGAACAGGCAGAATTGTGGGAGGGAGAAAGCTGTCTTGGCTGGGGCTGGAGGTGAGGGGGAGCCTGGAGGAGCTCCTTGCTTGGGAACGGGAGAGGCCAACTCAAGGGGGTTTGGGCTCTCCACTACAATTTTGTGCTGCAGGAGAGCTGATGTCCTGCAGCCGTGACCCATCCCCAGCATTGAGCCCCTCCCCGTGGCATTGTGGACTCACCTGAGCATCTCCCGGGGTGCACAGCAGGATGGTGAAGAGCAGGGCCACGCTGAGCACTGCAACCTTCATCTTCCTCTGCAGTGTGGTGAGTCCTGGGTGAAGCTGGAGAAGGTGAGGGGCAGATTTATCCCTCCCAGGACTCCTCCTTGCCCCTCCCCAACCTGAGAGCTCCCGGGGCAAAGCCAGACTTGGCCGAGACACCAGGCTTGGCAGAGACACCAGCCCTGGCAACCAGCCCAGCCTGGCACAGAGTCACCCCTGCCTCCGGCTCTGATCCAGCCCCTTTCCTCGGCATCAGTCCAGCTTCCGGCATGGGGCAGGTGCACAGGGAAGGGCCCAGGCATCTGAGGGTGGTGAGAGGGGGGTGGGCAGTGCGCCTCTGACAGCCTTACGGTGACAACCCACTGCTCTAACACAAAACCTTCCTCCCACAGCTCTCCAAAGCCAGATCCCCCATCTCCCAGTGCCCCTCACCTCCCAGCACTGCCATCTCCCCGTGCTCCTCACCTTTCAGGCCAGTCGTTCCCTCCAGGACTCCCCCAGAGATGACGCCAGCCTCAAACCAGGGGTCTCTAAGCAGGATTGTCTCTGACCCCTCTCCAGCCCCTTGGGTAAAATGGGGGCTGGGACTGATCCCTCTTCTTGGGGCATCGTGGACTCCAGGATTAGGGAACGCTGGGAGGTGAGAGGACAACTGGGGACATGGGCAGTGGGCACAGCCAGGTGACTGGGATCTTCAGTTGCTGGAGGCAATGGGCAGCACTGATGAATGTTGGGCACCGGGAGACGATGGCTCAGTTCGGGGGCAGTGCTGAGGTGGTCGCAGTGCCCAGCTCCAGCCCCCCCGCCATTTCCCTTGTACTGCAGGCCCCAAACTGGGCCAGTCCCCAGGCACGGCCTCCCCGGAGCAGAGGCCAGAGGGGAATATCCCCTGCCCTGGCCCTCCCCCTCCCCCCCCACATGGGGCCACCATGCCCTGCCAGACAACATGGGTCCCACTCTGCAGAGCTGCCCCCGGACAGTGGGTCCCTGTGACCCCGTTCCCAAGAAGGCTCTGGCTCCAGCCCTGGCCCTGGCTGGGACTTGGTCGCAGCTCACCAAAGGCCCTTGTCCCCATGAAGTGTCCCTTCAATGCCCTTGTCCTTGACCCAGGCCAGCGCTGTCCCTGAGCAGGATGTGGCCATCCAGAGGGACACGATGAACTGCGCACTTGTCTCCAGGCAGTGACTCGGAGCTAATCACGGAGACAGAGCTCCCCTGGCAAGAGGAGGGATGTTTGTCCCCACAGCATCTCTGATAAGCCGTGTTTGCCCTGGGCCCGTGGGACAAGGAACCCTTTCAGCAATCGTGGTGCTTCATGAGAGTGCCTGATCGGGGGGAGTCTGGGGGGGGTAAAGCAGCCTGGACACCTGGGCTCCCTCCAGCCCTGGCAGTGGGCAGAGCCCACAGAGGAGGGCAGTGCTGAGGGACCGGGGAAGAGCAGGTCCTGGGGCACTCTGCACTCCTGGGTCGCCCCTGGGGACAGGCTGGAGCCCAGAGGTGGGGGCAGTCCCAGGGGAGCAGCCTGACAGCCGGGGTGTCACTGTCCTTCGGGAAAGCCTGGTGGCAGGGGAGTCCTGCAGGAGTGGAGCTTAGAGCAGCCTGGGTGATAGAGCTGTCTCCCCAGGGGCACTGTGTCCCTTTCCCTCTGCCCCCCTGCCTGCCTTGCAGCTCTCCCTGGCTTTCCAGGGGGGGTTCCTTCACAGCACCCCTGACCCAGACATCACCATCCTGGGGGCCCTGGGCAGCATCCTCTCACCAGTGTGGGGCAGGAGCACTGTGGCATTGTCCGCAAGTGGTTCAGCTCTGCCCTCTGAGTGGGGAGAGCTGCTGGGGGAAGCTGCTGGCCTGGCTCGCACAAGCCAAGCAAGACCTTCTCCAGCAATCCGGCATCGATGCACCCATTCTTTCCAGTCGTGACACTCACACCATCTGCCATCACTGCTCTCTTCAAGGATGCACGTGCCCCAAAGAGCAGAGGGAATAGCTGGCACCTCTGTTAGCAGGGACATACTCATAATGAAGACGGGCATATTCTGGATCAACGAGCTCAGGCACCCCTGTTTTGCCTCCCCGTAGATGCCCACAGCTATCAGAAGAGATAGATAACAGGACAGATAGTTATTTATTTATTTATTTATTTCTGCATGATGAGAAGGCCAGCAATTTTACTGGTGGTGTGAGCTAGCACTGGCAGGAGATAGGGCCAGTAAGGTCTCAGTCAGGAGATGCAGCACGTATTTACTTGTCTCTACCCTCGGTAGCTGAGGGTCAGAAGTAACCATGTGTAATGACCAGCAAATCCACTAGCCGCACTCAGCAACAGCAGCATTGAATGCACTGGACTCCTTGCCTGTACTGAGTCCATGGGACATCACCATTACGATAGCAGATCCACGAATCCTTTGTCAGGCTGGCACGTTCCTCTGTAAGGTCATCCTCTGTTTGTTATGTGCCACAGTAATTCAAGCGACCACGCTGTGCTTCCCCATCACCATTCACTTCCCAAACCATCCAGCAGTCCATGTCACATGTCTGACACTGAAATAGTGCTCTGTTTTAGTCCTCTGGCTACGAGGGTCTGAGGATAGTTCATTCTTATGAGGCACAAGGTGGGAATCAAAGGCTGGTGGTAAAAATCTGGTTTAGGTTTTGAAGGCAGTGGGGGGTTTGCCCAAGTTTCAGTGAAACCAAGGTGTCACTGGTTTTGTTCCCATGATGGTACGGGCTGCTGTCGCGGCTTCAAAGAAATAAAAATAGACTGAGAAGTGGTTCATGAGAACTGTACATGGCTTGGATTCTTCACTGACGTTATATGTCATTTTTAAGGGTTATGGATATGGCTGTATCTTTACGGGACACTAACTATAAATAAGAGACCTGTTGTGGATCAGTTGTGAAAAGACTGAAGGCCACTTATTGGAATATTTGCTTTGGAAATTGCCCAAAGAGCAGGCAGTCACCTGGAAGATGTTCATTTTGACTGCTTAAATTTTTTAAAAACTTTTTTTTAAAAAAATGTTTTTTAAACTTTTTGACTTGTTTAAATATGCTGTGACATGATTTGTATTCTGAAGTTATTTTGGAAGGAACTGATGAATTGTACGCACTGTCATAACTGAGGAATATTGACTTAGCAGAGGTCAAGGGTGCCTTTGAGGTAAGTGCCAATCAGGCGGATGGCATTTGATAGCCACTTAACATATGCCAACACCCCGGCGATAAAGAGCTGGACAGAGGCAGAGGCACCAACTGTGGATGGATTGGCCAGCACCCTCCAGGAACTGAAAGAGAATCTCACTTCCTCCCTATGGGCCTGCTTCTCAGCTGTGGAGAAACTGTCCCAGTAATTGTCCCTGCATTTAAAAGCAGATGCTCTCCTCTCTCATAGACACCAAGGTTTCACCTATTAAGACTCAGCCTTTTTCTGATCAGAGGACAAGGTACTGGTGGCACACATCACATGCCACCCTGTGGTTCCATCTGTGTGACCAGGGGGAGGGCATGAGGACGTGGGATGGTGAACCTACCTGGAGACTAGAAGCTTGGGTACTGGAACTGCCAGACAAAGAACCAGCCAAAAGGCATCCACCCAGGGAAACTACTGCTCCAGGTTCTGTTGGGCAGAGTAGAAGGGCTGATCTTACTTTCAGCCCCGATGAAGGGACTTCTGCTTTGCAGTGACAAAACCCAAGGAATGAATACGCTGACCAGGAATAAAGGGGCCCTGTCTCCAATAGGGCAGAGGAAAGGGACAACCGAGTTTACTGGGCCGTGTGGGATGGATGGCCTGACACATCAGCCCCATGGGAGTATAAAGCTCTGGGGACACCGGTGCACATGTACTCTAATGCCATCAGATTACAAAGGGGCAGAACCCAGCTGCATTTCTGGAGTGACAGGAGGATCCCAAGAACTGTCTGTGTTGGAGGCTGAGGAAAGCCTAACTGGGAAAGAGTGGCAAAAGCACCCCATTGGGACTGGTCCAGAAGCATCCTTGACGTAGACCACCTCCAGAGAGGGTACTTCAAAGACCCAACAGGGTACCAATGGGCTTTTGGTATAGCTGCCTTGAGTACAGAGAAGATGTTTAGCCGTTAGCTTGCCAGTCCCTCAGAGGATCCTTCTGTTGGGGGGTTGCTGCGGGTTCAAGAACAGCAAGTACCATTGGCCATGTGCTGATCCAGACTGCACTGGAAGAGGGTGAAGCTCCTGAGCACCTGCAGTGTATTGATGACATCATTGTGTGGGGCAAGACAGAAAAGGAAGTGTTTGAGAAAGGGAAAAGAGAGATCTAGATTCTTCTGAGAGCTGGTTTTGCCATAAAATAAAGGAAGAGCAAAGGACCTGCACAGGAGGTCCAGGATTTAGGAACAAAATATGAAGATGGGCATTGTTATAGCCCAATGGATGTGATCCATAAAATAACAGGTTTGTTGCCACCACCTAACAAAAAAGAAACACAGGCTTTCCTAGGTGTTGTGGGTTTTTGGAGAAGGCACATTCCAGGTTATAGTCTGATCATAAGCCCTCTCTATCAAGTGACCCAGGAGAAAAACAGCTTTGAATGGGTCCTGAGCAGCAACAAGCCTTTGAACAAATTAGACAAGCGATAGTTGGTGTGATAGCCATTGGGCCAGTCTAGACCGGAGGAGAAGTGAAAAACATGCTTTACAGCACAGCCAGGGACCACGGCCCCACCTGAAGCCTCTGGCAGAAAGCACCTGGAGAGACTCAAGGTTGACCCCTGGGTTTTTGGAGCCAGGGATATGGAGGATCCGAGGCCCACTGCAGTCCAACTGAATAAAAGATATTGGCAGCATATGAAGGGCTTTGAGCCACTTCAGAAGGAGTTGGTACTGAAGCACAACCCATCTTGGCACCTCGATTGCCTGTACTGGGCTGGATGTTCAAAGGGAGGGAACCCTCTCTGCATAATGAAACTGATGCTATGTGGAGTAAAGGGGTTGTGCTAATAACACAACAGGCTCGAATGGGAAACCTCGACTGCTCAGGAATCTTGGAAGTGACCATGGACTGGCCAGAAGGCCAAAACTTTGTAGTGTTGCCAGAAGAGGACGTGACATGTGCTGAAGAGGACACACCATGTCATAAACCACCAGAAAATGAGAAGCAGTATGCCCTGTTTGCAGATGCACCCTGTCATATTGTGGGAGAACATCTGAGGTGGAAGGCTGCTGGATGGAGTCCTCCATGACGACTCGTACAAACAGCTGAAGGAGAAGGTGAATTGAGTCAGTTTGCAGAGGTGAAAGCCATCCGGCTGGCTTTAGACATTGCTGAGCGAAAAAATGGCCAGTCCTTTGTCTCTATACTGACTCATGGACGGTGTGCACACTGAGCTGAGGCAAGAGGAATCCCACCTCCTGTGGGTCTGTGGGGTGCGTGGGGGAGAGCTGAAGCCCACTCCAGTCTCCAGACTACTCACCAGAGAGGAGAGACCTGATGGACACCGCTGAATCCCTGCCCTGCGTGGGGGGAAATGATCCCTGCCTGTCACTGCTGCGGTGTCCTGCCTGGCCATGGGACAGGGAGAGGGGTTAAGGGAGGGGAACATTTCAACCTCTCATAGACCACCATGCCACAGGAGGAAAAATCCCACTTCTGAAATCCATCTCTCCCCTGCTCAGAGAGGGACAGTCAGTGATGACTTCAGTCTGCGTCAGCCTGCGCTCCCCAGGAGAGACCCTGATGCCTTTGAGAAGCTTCAGCCCTGGAGCCCCAGGGACATCTGCAGGGAGTGTGGGAGGGCAGAGAAATGTTGCCCTGGGCTGGTCCTCTGCTGCTGAGCTGGGCCGGGCTCCTGGGACGGAGGGAGCTCATGGCAAGTGGGCAGCACTGCAGAGAGACATCTCTGCCCAGGAGCAGCTCCTCTGCAAAGCGCAGCAGGGCTGAGGGCACTGCCTGCAGGCACCGAGGGGAGAGGAGGGAGGAGAAGAGAGGTTAAAGGCAGCCTGGGGTGAGAGGATGCTGAGAGCTGATTCAAAGAGAACTATTCACAGCCCCCTACGTGGTAAGTCTGTGTCTGCAGGGAAAAGCAGCTGTGGTTGCTGGAGGGACCTCTTCAAGCTGGTACATCCCACAGCCTGTGGGATCTTCTGGGAGGATGTTTGTGTGCAGGAGGAAAAATGGCAGAATTCACTTGAAAGGAAGGAGTCTGTGCTTTGAGATGTCTCATCATTGTCAACGGGGTTGGCAGGGGGAGATGGGAATTTCTTTTTGTGCTCTGGAGAAGGCACTGAGAGCCCAGTTCCCATTAGGACTTGTCTGAGCTGCTCCTTAGCCCCTGCACACAGAGGTGCCCCTGGGCAGTGCCCGGCTGCCAGGAGGGGTCTGCAGGGCAGAGCTGAGCACACAGCCGGTGGCATGGGCTCTGTGTGCACAGGCAGGGAGGAGACCTGAGCACAGAGGAACAGCTCCTGGCAGGGACAGCTCCAGGCAGCAGAGACATGGGCAGGGAGCGAGAGGCAGCTGTTCCCAGAAATGCTGTGGAAGGGGGGTTGGGGCACCTCCCTGCCATCCCCTGCAGTGCAGACACCTTCCCCGGAGAAACCCCCTGCTCTGCTCTCCCACCCAGCAGAACCTCTGCCCTGAAGGTCACCTTCTCGGCAGCCTGACCCCTGAGGAGCGGATATTACCAAATACCCGAGTGCCTCCATCGGCAGCAGCACTGTGGCATTTCTCTGGGTTTCCCCTCCTGTCTCTGCTCCCCTTGATCGTATCACCAGGTTTGCTGGGATGGGGGGGTGGGGTTCAGACGCAGCTCAGAGACCAGCCCTGTGGGTCTTGCCATGCAGATGTGTCCATGGGAATGAAGTGTCCAAGTGCCTGCCTAATGCCCGGGCTGCAGGGGATACAAATGACCCCATTCTCCCTTCTTTAGGACACCCCATCTTTAGGACATTTGCTTCTTTCCCTGAGGGGTCTTGCTGGGCTGCAGGCTGCCCTCCCCCAGGGCACAGCTCTCCCATGGCATCCCGGTGGTCTCCAGGAGCCCCATGGAGAAGACCCCTCAGTGCTAAGGCCATGAAAACGCTGCTGGGTGGCTGCCTGCGGACAGCTGCAGAGAGCCCTCTGTGTTCCTGGCTGGGAGGGGAGGGCTGAGATCCTGCTCAGGTAGAGTGAGGCAGGCTGAGGGGGTTGGAGATGTGCACTTGGGAAATGGATTCCTCTGCTCTCAGCAGTGCCCAGCTCCTTTTGGGGGGAACGTCTGGGTGCGATCATCCTGCAGCTCAAAGAGGTGCCAGCACAGGGCGGCTGAGACCAGGGCTGATGGACCGACCGGCTCTCCTCACTCATCACTAAGCCTCTTCCTCATAGAAGTCTCCCCTAGCTCTTCAATGACTTTTTCTCCTCGCACAGGTCCCAATGCCCAGCGGAAGCAGATGTCCAACAGCAGCTCTATCACTGAGTTCCTCCTCTTGGCATTCGCAGACACACGGGAGCTGCAGCTCTTGCACTTCTGGCTCTTCCTGGGCATCTACCTGGCTGCTCTCCTGGGCAATGGCCTCATCATCACTGCCATAGCCTGCGACCACCACCTCCACACCCCCATGTACTTCCTCCTCCTCAACCTCTCCTTCCTCGACCTGGCCTCTATCTCCACCACCGTGCCCAAATCCATGGCCAATTCCCTCTGGGACACCAGGGCCATCTCCTATGCAGGATGTGCCGCCCAGCTCTTTTGTTTTCTCTTCTTTATCTCAGCAGAGTATTCTCTCCTCACCATCATGGCCTACGACTGCTATGTTGCCATCTGCCAAACCCTGCACTACAGGACCCTCCTGGGCAGCAGAGCTTGTGTCCACATGGCAGCAGCTGCCTGGGGCACTGGGTTTCTCAATGCTGTGCTGCACATGGCCAATACATTTTCTATACCACTCTGCCAGGGTAATGCTGTAGACCAATTCTTCTGTGAACTGCCCCAGATCCTCAAGCTCTCCTGCTCAGTCTCAGACTACCTCAGGGAAGTTGCAATTATTACTTTTAGTACTTTTCTATTTTTGGGTTGTTTTGTTTTCATTGTGCTGTCCTATGTGCAGATCTTCAGGGCTGTGCTGAGGATCCCTTCTGAGCAGGGACGGCACAAAGCCTTTTCCATGTGCCTCCCTCACCTGGCCGTGGTCTCCCTGTTTGTCAGCACTGCCATATTTGCCTACCTGAAGCCCCCATCCCTGGACCTGGTGGTGGCAGTTCTGTACTCGGTGGTGCCTCCAGCAGTGAACCCCCTCATCTACAGCATGAGGAACCAGGAAATCATAGATGCCCTGTGGAAACTATTTGAATACAATCTACTTCAGATTAATAAGGTGCCCATTATCCCAGTAGGGCTCCCTTTGTATCTCAGGAAGAGCCAGGACTAACTTGTCTTTATATGTGTCTGTAATTTTTTGTGTGTGTTTGGTTTTTTTGTGGGTTTTGGGGGTTTTTTTTGTGATATTAGTATTCATGACCAGAATACCTCATTGTACATATCCATCCAGGCTGCCTGTTTAGAAAAACTCCAGAGAAACCGGTGGGAAGTTAATTGTCTCAGCTCCCATCTGTGCACATCTCTGGAGCTGGGGGAGTAGCCCCAGCATGCAGGAGGGTTTGTCACCGAAATCCGGGAATAAACCTCGTAACACCAATGTAGTGTTAAAAGGCAGGCATTCTTTATTGCAGGCCTGGGTGCACAGGGGATAGCTCCACCCAATGTGCATGCCAGGTGATCACCAGCACACAGGTTATGTAGGATCAAAACATACATATTCATCGTTTTTCTCAGAAAGGGCAGTCCTATGATAATCATTTCTTGGAATCCATTTCCATATTTTCCTCCCCGTCACACATGCTCAGTGATTTGAGTCGGTGGTCTTCAAGGGGTCTCTGGTGGTCATCAGTGGTCACGCACCCATGTCCACTGCATAATTAATTATCTCAAACTGATTCTATAGTTACTGTTTCACGGCGCCTATCCCACGGTTACACCAGTGTGGTCTTCCAGGGACTGAGGAATGGCTCAGGTGTTCCTTGTGGGTGGACAGCACCCACACAGATGCTGAATGGACTCCAACTAAGCTGCCTGGGGCTCGACAGCCTGTGGTAGGGCTGATGGCAGAGGAGTGTTTTTCTGGAAGGAATGAGGAGCTGCCAGGAGAGCCCAGGGGATCTGCAGGGACAGCACGTGCCAGGAGGTCAGCAGGGAATGGAGCCCACTGAGCACGAGCCTGTGCAAGGTGGCGTGCCCCAGAGATCAAGTGCTAAATGTGGGTGTGAACCAGCAAGTGAGGGTTCTGCAAGCCCAAGGGACACAGCAGGCACAGGGAAAGGAGCCTGGTGAGTGGTTCGTTTTCCCATCAGTGGACTTCCATAGACTGGATGCGGTGCAGCACCCAAACACATCTCATGGCATTGGCAATAAGGCAGGTCACCTCTGAGCAGCCTCCATGGCCACATAAGAGTCTCTGTGGGAGGCAGTCAGTGGCAGTGATGTCCCTGAGCTGGGTCTGCCTCCCAGCCTGACCAGCACGTCCCTTGCAGAGTGCCCCTGTGACCCCAGGCCCCACAGCCCACTTGCTCTGCAGAGCAGCTCCACCAGCTCAAGGGCTGTGGAGAGCATGGGCAGGGGGTGTAGGAATGGCTGGCCAGGCCAGCACAGATGTGCCCACCTTGTCAAAAGGCTCTTTAGAGACATGGGATGTCCTGGTGTTTTCCCAAAAGTGGGGTCATTTACCCCATGTGCAGTACACCAATACACACACAGAGCAGAGGTATTTTATTTATTTCATGTCTGCACAGAGGTGGTTGCAGGGTGGTAATGCCACAAAGCTAGCACCCTGCACACAGAAACTACAACATATTTATCTTGTTGCAGGATTAGAAAAATTATCAGGTTGTCAATCTTTCAGGTCCTCTTCGAGGACAGTCCTTAGCAAGGCGTGCATTTATCAGTCTTTCAGCTCCTCTTCAAGGGTCCAGTCATTAGCAAAGCAACGCAGTGTATTCAACCCTGAATTAGACAGTGTCTAAGCATTAATCCAAACACATTCCTCACCCTGTCAAGTGGAAAATTCTACTTCACAGCTATCAATACTGTCACTGTCTACAGCTGTCTTATGGGATGGTGCAGAGGAGAAGGAGTCAAACTCTTCCCATGTGGGCACAGTGGAAGCATGAGAAGCCATGGGAAAAAGTTGGGATGTGGGAAATTCTGACTAGACTTAAGAGAAAAGAAGCTGCACTATAAGGTCCATCAGGCACCAGGAACAGGCACTCCGAAAGGCTGTGGTACCTCCACAAATGGAGATATTCAAGCCTCATCCAGATGTAGTGCCACGGGGGGTTTTTCATCGTAATGGGTGACTACCTGGTGCGGGGGACAGAGGCACTCATCTGTTGGGCCAGCCAACCATCTAGAGAGGTTTGCTGCTTGCTGGGGACAAGGATCCAGGATGTTGTGGTGGGACGTCCAGAGCTCATCTGGCTCTCTGACTACTGCCTCCTGCTCTTAACCCATGTGGGCACAAATGACACTACCAGGGGCAACCTGGACAGTACCAGAAGTGACTACAAAGCTCTGGGGGTGGCACTGAAGGGCATGGGGGCCCAGGTGGTGTTCTCCTCAATCTCATTGGTGAGGAGAAAGGCACTACTAGGACAAGTTAATAATTAACTGCGGAACTGGGGTAGGTTTTTGGGTTCCACGACCATGGGACCCTGTTTGCGGACCAGCATCGTCTTGGCAGAGGTGGGATCCACCTCACTAAGCAGGGCAAAGCTGTTTCTGCCAACAGGCTGGCTGACCTCATAAGGAGGGCTTTGAACTAAGAATGATGGGGGAGGGAGAGAGTAACCAGCAGTCCTCTAAAGGAGTGACAGGATCAATGAGCAAGGGCATGGGGTGATGTGGTGGGAAGGGATCACAAAACGGGGCTCAAGTTCAGTGCTTGCATGTAAGCAAGGAAATGCCTACAAAGCACCATGATGGAGAAATCTCTCACACCCCCTCCAAGAACTCAACATGCTGGGGTTCCTCTCTAAAGTGTCTGTACTCTAACGCATGCAGCATGGGGCATAAACATGAGGATTTAGAGATCGGTGTGCAGTTGCAGGGCAATGATCTTGTTGGGATCATGGAAATGTGGCAGGATGACTCCCATGATTGGATGTCGCAATGGAGGGATACAGGCTCTTGAGGAAGGAGAGGATGGGATGACAAGGAGGGGGGCGTTGCCTTTTATGTGAGAGAACAGCTGGAGTACATGGACCTCTGTCTGGGGATGGGTAGGGAGCCAAGAGAGAACCTAAGGGTGAGGATTAAAGTGAGACCAGGAAGAGGAACTCAGTGATGGAGCTGCTGTTGGACATTTGTGGTTCCTTGGCATGGGGGCTGGTTGAAAAAATGAAAGGACAGGGAACAATTAGGACATCTTCCTCTGAGCAAAGCCACTCCATTCTTCATAGAAACAGCCCCCAACTGAAATGCCTTTCCCTTCTCTGGTTTGTGCTGGCTGAGTGTGTTGTGAGGAGCTGAGGAGTCAGCTGTGCTCAGCTGCAGTGGGTACGTGGAGCTGGTTTGTGACACCTCCAATGTTTAAAACCCATGTCAGATGCAATCCACCTTCAATGGAGAAATTAAATCTCTGCACTCATGACTCAGAAGAGTGCAGGCTGCCGAAGACAGGCTTAGCATTTCCTTAGAAGAATTTTGTCTGTGGTTTTTATTTTCCACCATCACATCTGGGGAGCGCTCTTTTGAGGGGTAGAAATACTCATTTTAGGGTGGAAAATGGGAAGAGGACAGCAATGGGAATGTGACAGAACAGGCAAAACAGCTCAGCTCTTTGTGGCTTAGTGCAGAGTCAAGAGAGCTGTAGCGTTCATTACACTATCACCCAGCTGCCCTGCACTTTTGCTTGTGCTACCTTGAAGATGACCTCACACAAAAATTACACTTAAAAAAAATCCCAAAACTAGACTGTGATGAGAGATGGGGAGTTGTGTTTCCAAGGGCAGATCTGCAAACTCTTCTCTTTCCCAGCCCAGAGGTGGAGTTGTGATGGAGAGAGAAGGACACAGCCCCTCTCAGAGAGAAGCAAAGGCCTCTGAGAGGAGAGAACTGACCTCCAAGGGAAAGCTCAGCACTCCCTGGGATCCTACAGCACAGCCGTGCTCTTCTGGGGCAGCTCCCAAGCCCAGCAGCACAGGCAAAGCAGACAGTCTGATATCCTGAAGATGGGATGTCCTAAAGGCAGAGTCAGCTCATTGCTCAGCAGACAATGCCCAGCAGACATCTAGAGTGAGGGACCACAAGAGAGCAGCCTGAAGGCAGCCTAGCCCAGGGCTTGCCTGCAGTTTCCTCCCACTCCCTGCCCATGTCTCTGCTGCCTGGAGCTGTCCCTGCCAGGAGCTGGTGCTCTGCCCACACCTCTCCTCCCTGTCCCTACTCTGAAGGACACAACTGGGCACCCCTGCCTGCACACCTGCATTCACAGCCACTCAAACTTGCCTCTGCACAGGGAGTCCACCTGGCACATCCCAGGAGCTGTGGGCTCTGCCAGCTTGAGGAGATGCCTCCAGGAACCGCATCGGCATTGCCCTGCACCCAGAGACTTACCGTGTCAAGGGCTCTGAAGATTTCTCCTTCCCTGAGCTCTCAGCAAGCCTCCCATTTCCAACTGCCTTTAAGCTCTCTCTGCCTCGCTGTTCTCCCCTCGGTGCCTGCAGGCAGAGCCCTCAGCCCTGCTGGGCTCTGCAGAGGAGCTGCTCCTGGCCAGAGCTGTCTCTCTGCAGCACAGCCCACTTGCCATGAGCTCCCTCCGTCCCAGGAGACCAGAAGCAGAGGCCCAGCCCAAGGCGGCATGGTAATGACCCCTCTGGTGGGTTTGGGGATGAGTCCATGAAGCTCAGGCCCTGAGAGGAAGCTGATGAAACCTCTCCAGAAGTCACAGTGCGATGCAAACTCCACAGTTTCTTGGAGCATTAATGGGTCCCCCTGAGGGCCATCCCTGACAAAGCAACTCTGGGGCTGGTTAGAGCAGGCAAGTGGAGGCAGTGATGACAGGTAGGCAAAGGAAAGGAAATGATGTCTCTGATGCTGAGTAATCTTGGATCTGTTATATAAAGTCAAAGGGCCAAGCCCAAGGGCCCCCAGCCCCTGGGAGGGGAGACCCTGTCCCTCACACACAGGGCTCAGGGCTCTTCCTGGGCCAGTGTGATGTGGGGATGTGCAATGCCTAGAGCAGGACTACCACACACTCTTTCTCAGGCTCACAGGTTGTGACAAGGGGGCGATGAAGTCCTGGTGCTCTAATGATAAGATGTCTCCTCACAGGCATCACCTGCAGAGAGAGCAGCCACAGCCCAGCAGACCAAGACCTTGGCTGTGTTGGGGGCTTTCAGCCTTGCCACTGCCCCCAGATGTCTCCACCACAGCATGTCCTACGGTGTCCCACACCTGCACCTCTTTCCCTGCAGGCTCTGGACACCCAGCCTGCTTACCAACTTGGGTGTCACCTGAGCATCTTCCTACCCTTACTGATATCTCTCCATCCTCACAGACTGTTCACTGAAATGCAAAGCTCTGGCTAATCCAGACTCTTGCTGGGTGGCCTCTTGTACCACAGAACTGCGCTTGCAGGGACATTTCTTTCTCCTCGTGTCCCATCTCAACTTCCCAAGATGCACTTGGTGGTATCTTTTCTTTCTCATCATGATGTTTCCCAGTTTTCAGAAAAGCTCCACCATCTCTGAAACCACCTTTCAAGCAGTCTCAGGCTACTCCTAGACTGCACTGAGCCTCCCCACCACTGGGCAAAGGGGCCAAAGAAGCCCAGGTCTCTCAGCCCCTCCACACAGCCCATCTGCTTAAGGCCCCAAACTCCACCTGGCCACATCTCCTCTGGCCACTCTCCAGCTCCTCCCAGCTCCAGCAAAAGAGGGAGCCGAGAACTGGGACAAAGCCATGTGTGGGGGTCCCTACCAGTGCGGTGTCAAGGGCCAGAAGAACTGCCCTGCTCTGGGGGACCATGCTCATCCTAACGCAGCCCCGTATGCAACTGGCCTTCTTCACAGTGAGCAGAAACCCCTGGCTTGGATGGTGTCCCTCGCAGTTGCCAGGCCCTTCTCCTCAGAGTCCCTCCTCAGCACAGCAGGTCCCAGCTGGCCCTGATGTACATGTTGGTTCTTCTCCCTGAGGCCAGACTGGCCAATTCTCCTTGTCAACGTCATGAGGTTTCTTTTGGCCAAATCCCCGAGTTTCTCCAGGTCCCTCTGGACTGAAGCTCCATTTGGTCAGCGGTTACTGTTTGTGTGCGGGTGGCTCACCCTGATGGTGGTGTAGTCTCACAAGAGAACAGCATGAGGAGTTGCAGATCTCTACAGACCCAGGTAGGAATTGCCATGAAGAGAGTCTGCAAAACACCAAAGGAGGGTACAAAGCAAGCCAAACCAGGGTCAGCAGAGAAAGGAGAAATGAGGGTGGGGCTGTTTGACGCATGGTGATATTAGTGGAAAATGTATAGCCGTGTAGACACACAGACAACATGGATCCCTCCAGGAGCCAAATCCAGCAGCCCGACAGAGGTGAGACTGCTGCAGCTCCATGCCACGCCATCCCCCACACACACATGTGCACACAGAAATGCCAGCACATGTGCACGTGCACACACCCCCCCCACACACACTCAGAATGAAGTCTCTCAGTCAACTTGCAGAGTCTACAGCAGCTGGCACTGAACTCCCCTGCTCCTCCAGAACCAGCCTCTCCATGGTCTCACCATCGGAGTGGCTCACACAGCCTTGGCTCCCAGGTCACTTCACCTTTGCACCAGCGACTCCAGCTTGATCTTCACCACCAATTGCACACTGACGCGTGTAACCTCACTCGCTCCGCAGCCAGCAGCACAGACACATGGGCCTCTGTGACAGCTGGTCTGACTCCCCTTGCTGGCACGTAGAGCTGCTCCTGGCACATGCCCGCACACAGCATAGAGAGCCCCCCAGCCAGGAACAGAGTTAGAAATGGAGCTGAATGAGGAGACACATCAGATGGTTGAGTTCAGGCGCAGGGCATGTCCAGACCAGCATATTGACCAGACAAAGGTTTATATGCGAAGGCTCCTTTTATCCCTGTTATATTTATGGATGAAATCATCTTGAGTGCCCTCCCATAGCACATACAAGATAAGCAATCAGGCTCAGTCATCATGTGTTCATGAAAGGCAGGTCCTTCTTGATTACCCTCATCTCCTTGTATGACAAGGTGACCCACTTAGTGGATGAGGGAAAGATGGTGGATGTTGTCTACCTAGACTTTAGTAAAGCCTTTGACACCATTTCCCAGAGTATTGTCCTGGAGAAACTGGCTGCTCATGGAGTTTGTGGGTATGTTCTTCTCTGGGTAAAAAACTGCCTGGATGGCAGGGCCCAAAGGGTTGTGGTGAATGGAGTTCATACCAGTTGGCGGAATTCGCCAGGGCTCAGTACTGGGGCCAGTTCTCCTTAATGTCTTCATGAATGATCTGGACGAGGGGATCAAGTGGACCCCGAGTAAGTTTGCTGATGACACCAAGTTGGGTGGGAGTGTGGATCTGCTTGAGGGTATAAAGGCTCTGCAGAGGGATCTGGACAGGCTGGATCAATGAGCAGAGGCCATCTGTATGAGGTTCAACAAGGCCAAGTGCCAGGTCCTGCACTTGGGTCACAACAACCCCAGGCAATACTACAGGCTTGGGGAAGAGGGGCTGGAAAGCTGCCTGGCAGAGAAGGACCTGGGTGTGCTGGTTGACATCCGGCTGAACATGAGCCAGCAGTGTGCCCAGGTGGGCAAGAAGGCCAAGAGCATCCTGGCTTGTGTCAGAAATAGTGTGGTCAGCAGGAGTAGGGAAGTGATTGTGCCCCTGTACGCAGCTCTGGTGAGGCTGCACCTCGAGTGCACATGTTCATTTTTGTGCCTCTCAGTACAAGAAGGACATTGAGGAGCTGGAGCACGTCCAGAGAAGGGCAGCAAAGCTGGTAGAGAGACTGGAGCAAAGTCTTATGAGGAGCGGCTGAGGGAACTGGAGGTGTTTAGCCTGGAGAAGAGGAGGCTGAGGGGAGACCTGATTGCTCTCTACAGCTACCTCAAAGGAGGTTGTAACCAGGTGGGTGTTGGTCTCTTCTCCCAAGTAACTAGCGACAGGACAAGAGGAAATGGTCTCAAGTTGCGTCAGGGGAGGTTTAGATTGGATATTAGGAAAAATTTCTTCACTGAAGGAGTGGTCAGGCATTGGAACTGGCTGCCCAGAGAGGTGGTGGAGTCCCCATCCCTGGAGGTGTTCGAAAACCGTGTAGACGTGGCACTTCAGGACATGGTTTAGTAGACATGGTGGTGTTGAGCCGATGGTTGGACTTGATGATCTTAGAGGTCTTTTCCAACCTTAAAGATTGTATGATTCTATGATTCTAAAAAGGGAGAGGCATGGCGTTTAGTGATTGCTACCATCTTTTGCTCTGGAACAGTTGGGCATCTGTCTACCTGCGTGAGGTGGGGAGTAATTGCCTTTGCATCACTTTTTTTATTTTGTTGTCCTTCTTCTTCCACTTCCCATGCTCTTATTAAACAATTTTTATCTTCACCCCCAAGTTTTCTTGCTTTTACTTTTCCTTCCCTTTTGCTCCATCCCCCTGGTTGTGGGGGAGGATGGTGAGTGAGCTGCAGTGTGGTGCCTAATTTCTTACTGGTGTTAACCCACACCACTTACAAACAAGGAAGAGCTGGTCAGGATGTAAAAAGTCAAGGGTGAGAAGGAAGAGTTGAGGCTCCTGAAAGATGGGAACAAGGCAAAGAACAGGACTTCAAGAGAGCAGGTTTTGGCCTGGTGAGGAACCTACTTGGAAGAATCCCATAGGATATGGCCCTGCAGAGAAGAGGGGGTGCCGTGAGCTGTTCGATGGTCAAGGATCTCCTCTTCAGGCTCCAGAACTGTCCACCCTGACATGCAGGAAGTCAAGAAAAGGTGGCAGGAAGCTGGCATGGACGAGAAAGGCGCTTCTGCCTAAAGTCGAGCCTGAAGAGGAAGGACAGAGAAGGTGGAAGGTGGCTGCCTTCCAGCCTCAGTGGTTCTGTGATTCTGTGCTGCAGAGCGCCATTGGTGTGCATGTGTACTTGTCTGTGTGTGGGGGTGAGGGTATCCTGGAGTCACCTTCTCAATAGACAGAGGGGTCTAAGACCAGTTCCTGGAGGGATCCATGTTGTCTGTGTGCCTGTACAGGTATACATTTTCCACTAACACGGCCTAGCACAGAAACAGCCCAACCCTCATTCACTCTTCTTCCACTGGCCCTGGCTTTGCTGGCTTTGTACCCTCCTTTGGTGTTTCAGAGGTGGTTGTCATGGTAATTCCCACCTGGCTCAGCAATTAAACCCAGTAACTCCTTTTATTGTCTGTAGAGCCCTGCAACTCCTCATGCTGTTACCTAGTGATAGACACCACCATCAGGGTGAGCCACCTGCAAACAAACATGAACAGCTGACCAAATGGAACTTCAGTCCAGGGGCACCTTGAGGAACTGTGGGAGAGATGTGCTAACAGAAACCTCTTAAAGTATACCAGGAGAAATGGCCAGTTCTGCACTGGGGAGAGGAGTAACCCCACACATCAGGGCAGGCTGGGTCCTGGCGCTGAGCACTCACCACAAGGAGAAGGGCCTGGGTGCTACGAGGAACATCCTACAAGCCAGTGGTACGTGCTCACAACGACCAAGGCCAGCTGCATATGGGGCTGCATTAAGAGGAGCATGGCCACCCAGACATCTTGAGTTTTTGCCTGGCTTCACCGAGCCCTGGTGTGACCACATCTGGACCACTGTGTCCCTCTGTGGGAATCCCTGCTGAAGACAGGTGGGGAGTATCTGGAGAGTGCCCAGAGGAGGTCTGCACATCCCCTCTAGTTTAGGCCCCAAACCCTCTCTTTGCAGACTTCTTCCACCTCCACACCACCTCAGGAACATGCTGTCCCTAGAGAACCACCATGCTCTCCGGGCAGCTCCAGATGTCCCTCCTGGAGGACTGGTGTCTTCAAGGTCACCTGTGGGAAAGCCCTGGCTACATCCCTCATTGACACTCACCATCTTCACTGTCACCAGACACCAACTGGTGACTCCTGAATCCAGTCCTAGGTCTCCAGAAGCTCACAACCATTGAGCTTTGTACTCCCCAACACATGGAGGAAGAGGGACTTGAGGGGTGCAGTTCCTCAGGCCTCTTTGGAGGAAGAGCCCAGCCTGAAAGCACTGCACCAGCAGATCCCATTTTATTGCAGAGATGCCATGAGATAGGCCAGCTCTGAGCCAGTCTTAGACACACTTTCATAAGGGCGCCGGGCGACACAGAGTATTAGGTGCCTCACATGTAGTGACGCCTATGCAAACATTTCTCCATAAAACATAATAACCGTGAAGAAGAGTCAAACAGCAATAATGATAATTATGATGATTAAAAAAAAAAAAAAAAAGGCTGGGATCACATACTATGGGATTGTCGTGGTTTAACCTGGCAGACAGCTGAAACAACCACGCAGCCAGTTGCTCACTCCCCCCACTAGGATGGGGAGAGAATGGAAAAGAAAAAAGGTAAAACTTGTGAGTTGAGATAAAGTCAGTTTAACAGGACATAAAAGAATGACAATAATAATAGTAGTAGTCATAACAACAACTACAACAACAATAATTATAGACGAATATACAAACAAGTGATGCACAGCACAATTTCTCACCACCCAGACCAATGCTCAGCTAGTTCCTGAGCCGCGCTGCCTCCTGGCCCACCCCCCCCGTTATATACAGAGCGTGACATCATACAGTATGGAATATCCCTTTGGCCAGTTTGGGTCAGCTGTCCTGGCTGCACCCCCTCGCAGCTTCTTGAGTGTCCCCTGCCATCTCGTTGGCAGGCCACTATGAGAAGCTGAAAAGTCCTTGACTGCTTGGCAACAACTAAAATATTGGTGTGTTATCAACATTGTTCTCATCCTAAACCTAAACACAGCTCTACACCAGCTGCTAGAAAGAAAATTATCTCTATCCCTGCAAAACCAGGACAGCATCCACCGCTTATGCTATACCATTTACATCATGCCCAGGTCTCACACTTTCCAATATGCTGCAATTAATCACCACCACTTTTCCTGTCCTTTCAGATGTACACACAGATATCATTAGTCAATGGACGACTCCTGTGAAATATCTGTAAAATGTCCATAAACGTTCATTAAATGTCCATAGAGTTCATTTAGACCACGACTTCAGGCTCCATCTGTCATCCTTCACAGCGGCAGAGATTGTTGCATGCTGAAGCCAGTTCTGGTTCCATCACCACTGCACTTGTCCGGATCTATCATTGTGGCACTTTGCTCAGTTTCATCAAAATTCATTCTTCATTAATCTGGGTGATTGTTACTGTAATCCTGTTGATAGGGCATAGAGCCACCATAGTAGTGGTGACATCTGGTATTATACAGCAATTAGCATCATACAATTCAAGACATTGGTTATTCTCACCCAAAATCAAATCCCCTTGAGGTATACATCAGAATTCTCGATCCTCCTGCATCACCCACCAAGTACACCCAGGTCGTTGAGCAAAAGCAATCCTACGGATGGGTTTGCCTTTGCCCGAGGCAGGAGTAACCCAGACTGTCTTCCACAGCATATTTTTTATGTGCACTACGGGGACTTTATCCCCTTCTACAGTATGGAAAAGTTTTGGTTGGGTAGGGCCAGCTTGATTCATAGATCCCCTTGGAGGGGACACAGCTGGGAAGCTGACCAAAACTGACCAAAGGGATGTTCCGTACCATATGACATCATGCTCAGCAAGAAAAGCTCAGGGGAAGGAAGGAAGGAAGGAAGGAAGGAAGGAAGGAAGGAAGGAAGGAAGGAAGGAAGGAGAAGTAGTTCATGGTTATGATGATCCTGTGCCCAAATAACAGTCACGCATGCTGAAGCCCTACTTCCTTAGAAAGTGACTGGACATCTGGCTGGCAATGGGAAGCAGTGAGTGAATTCCTCTTTCAGCTTTGATCTGTTTGTCTGAGGAGGAGTCACTCCCTGTGGGATCCAGCCTCTCTGAAGCAAGGTCCAGAGGAAACTCCCAGCAACAGCTTGTGGCTGATCCCTCCATTTTCGGTGGTGCAGGGGATGTGAGCTAACACCCCCCCAGGCCTCAGGCATTTCCACAGGGATTCAGTGATGGCTCGTGGCCTTTCAAAGGCCACACACACCTCTGGGGATGTCCACCAAGACAAATCCCTTACACTGCCAGTGATGGGAAGGGGATGGAAGCAGGGACGAGTGGCATTGTCAATGTTTGTGTCTCCTGCAGTCTGGCCATCCTGGAGCACAGCGCTCTTCCCAGCTGTAGTATCTCCCAGAGACAAATCTCTGAGTGTGGAGATGGGAAAGGCTGGAGCTACAGCCTCAAGTCCCTCCAAGCATCTGTGAGCACTTGGCGACATCCCACACCCTGTGGCCGTGTGAGGGAGGGAGCTGAGCTGCTCTTTTGCATGTCAGTAGTGATGTGCAAGGGCACAGAATTGTAGTTTATTCAAGAGAAACTGGGGAGCAGGAGGGCTGAATTTCCTCCTCCCCATCCCTCCCCATCAGCTACATAAAATAATCATGGGTGTGTGTCAAATACCTTGAGAATGTTTTAACACAACAAATCATTTTGTGCAGCTCCTGGGCACCTGACAGACTAACCAGGAGGTGCATGTGTGGCTTAGCCCAACTTTGGGCTATTAAAGATCAAGGCTCTCTTAAAAGAGTTGAAAGACTGTGAGAGGTCGGAGCTGGCTTCAGTCCTTGTGTTTCCTCCTGACAGTTGGGGATGCCTGGTGTCATGACAGTGAATATTTAGAGACCAGAAACATAACAAAGAATATAACATAACCAAGTATATTCTTTATAAATATGTATGTGTGTATATATATATAATTTGCTATAACATGTCAAGTATAGCAAAAAAAAAAAAGTATTCTGACACTGAAGGAATAAGTGTCACCTTAAATGAGTACCTCAAATCAAAATTACAGGTGTGATTAAACAAAACTTGTTTCCATGCATCATGCGGTCAGAGCATTCCTGGCAAAGAACCTGGTTTGCTGAGTGGGAGCAGATGCCAGTTTCTCAGGCCTGTAGCTCATCAGGTGGACTTTCCTGCAGAGGAGACAGCCAGGTGGGAGGCGAGAGCAGGAAAGAAGCCTGTCCCCATTGCCACCATGCACAATGAGTGCAACCGGTGCAGCCACGTTGCCAAAGCAGTGAGCTGACGCGGCCCACCGAGGGCTTCCTCGGCAACTGAATTAGATGGGAAGGGAGGGGTCCAGCTGGAGGGTAAACACCAAAACACCATACAGAGGGGAGTCACCAGACGGGAGTGGGGTGGGATAGCCTGGGCATGGGTTCCTGGGGCCACTGCTGATGCCTTTGGGTATCTGCAGTCTCTGCATGGAGCAGAGAAACATACCAAAAGCATTCAGTGTCCAAAGAAAGAAGGTAAACTGTGCTGGCAAGAGCGTTCCCCCTCTTCCTTGACCATCACCAACAGGATGAGGAGTGCATCTGTGCAGCTTAGACTTGGATCCCCAGCACTTACATTTCAGTGTGAGGCTCCCAGGATACGTTGGGATCTCTTGTCCGTAGGAGCAACAGCACAAATGTCTGTGTCCACTGGGCCTCCCTCTCCTGCCTTTCCAGCCCAGGCAGAGGCAGAGGAGATGTGCATGTCCAACAGGACTGGAAGGAGTCATGCCTGCTTGCTCCCCTTGGCTAGCAAAGGAGCAAGGGAGGCCCCTGTGCACCTCTCGTGCTGGAGAGAGGAATCCTATCTGCGGAACATGCCGAATGCTCTGCTGCCTTCAGCTCCACACAAGCCCGGCCCCTCTGCCTCAGAAGGTCTGAGGCTTTCTAATTCTGTGTGAGTTGATGAAGATGCAGTCATCTGAAGGGAAGTGAGGCAAATGCCATTTCTGGGGACTTTCTTGTTCACCAAATTCAGAGATGCCCCTGGTTCAGTTGCCCTGCCTCAGTTTACGTCATGCTGTTGGGGTGTCAGCACTGCCTGGAGCTGTTGACAGTTTCCACCAGCTCAGAGCTTCCGTCCCACCAGGGGGTCAATTACATTGTTTTTACTCCCTGCAGATCCTCAGGAGGGACACGTGGCAGCAGGAACCTTCAGAGTCTCCTTTCTGCTATAAACCCTGGGACGCTTCAGAGAGCTGGGAGCCTTCAGGTGCTGCTGGAGACTCACCATCAGAGCTGCTGGGAGGAGAGGGCAAGGGCAGAGTCAGGAATGAGCCCTGGTTTGGGGCTTGCAGTGAGGTCCAAGAAGTGAAGAAATGGTAGGGAAAAGGCAGAAGCTAAGACCTTGACCCTGGACTTCATTGCCATGATCCATCAGAGCAGATGCCACCCCTTCATGACAAGGACTGCAGGTTTGTGTGGATGTGCTGAGGGGGAGTGAAGGCTGGGCCTTATTAGTCAATCTGCTGCGTCTTTGAACAGAAGAAATGAGGGTGTAGAGACCCGAGTCTCAGCCTTGTCCTTTCCTGCACGTCTTCCCACCCCAGCTCCCCACTTCTCCCAGACAGCCCCGAGCCCCTGGCACAGTGAGACCCCGGGGACAGCCCCTGGACACTCTCCCACCTGAGCTGGCTGGGGGGAGCATTTGGGCAAGCTGCATGGGGCCAGACTGCCTGTGCCCTTTACTTCATCATTCACGGGGCTATTTCGGTTGTCTCTGGGTTTGTTTTACTTTTTAGTTGTTGCTGGGTTTTGCTTGTTTTCTCACTCCCTCGGCATTAGAATCATGTAGGTTTTGTTCTGCAAGTCTCAGCTTCCTCAGTCCCGTGCGGAGGAGAGGGCTGGAGTGTCAGTTATTCTGAGTAGCTTTGGGCAAACTCTCAGGACATTTCCTGTGATTACCACCACTGGAAGAAATGCATTCCAGCCTCAGAGGTGGGTGTGGGACACTTAGAGGGAACGGCTTGTGCAGAGAGGTGTGTTTCTCAGGCGTGAGCTTTCTCCAGTCATGTGCTGAGGCATGTCCCTGGCATTGGCCATGGCCCTGACCCTGATCCTCTCCCACCTCACCCCGTGGCACCCTGGGGATGACCTGCTCAGTGTCCTACTTTCTCAGGGAGCCCCACAGGCACAGCTGGCCACGCTGAGGTCCTGCTGCTGGGCTGGGATTTGCAGGGAGGCAGCCCCCAAGACCTCAGGAGCCACTGCTGATGAAGGACAAATGTGAAGCAAATAGTTCTGCCCAGCAGCTTTCAATCACAGAATCACAGAGCAGCTGGGCTTGGAAGCCACTTCAGGACATCATCCAGTCCACCTCCCCCCTTCCTAAAAGCAGGGGCAGCTAGAGCAAGTGGCTCAGGACCATGTCCCGTCTAGTTTTTAATATTCGCAAGGGTGGACCCTTCGTAACCTTTTTGGGCAACTGTTCCAGTGTTTGACCACCCTATCTTTCAATGGAATTTCCTGTATTTCAGTGTGTCCTTTCTTCAGGGCACCACTGAAAAATGTCTGGATTGGTCTCCTTAAACCTTCCCATTATTCTCCTCTGCACAACCTCTCCCATGTGGCTTGGTTGACTCCCAGTTACCCCTTCCCTATCTTTTTTTTTTTTTTTTGATCACTTCCTTTTAACTTTTTATGCTGCATTTTGACCTACAGTGTGGTTTTTAGCATCTCTCTGGCAGTCCCACAGCACAGTCCATTGGTCATCTGAGCCAGTAACGCCTGATGTGCCCTTTCTCAATTGGAAGAAATTGGCCTGTTGGGTGGATGGGAAGGAGTGGGGCGGGAATCCCTTCCTCCTCATGTGAGTGCTTCAAAGAGCTGTGGCCACTCACCCTGCGATGTGCCCATCCCTTGCTTTGGAGGAAGGGTGGTGTCTGGCGTGACGTTTCACACAGTGGGCTTTTTTGGAGAGAGGGGTTCCTTTTCTCTGGCACACTTTCTCTTTCCTGAGAGCAGAAGGATGTCGATCCTCAACAACTATAACATGTTTTCCAGGGCACACCCAGCGGCATATGAACGTTGTTTGTTTCTCTGTGAGCAAATGCACTTCATGGATTTATTCTGTAGTGAGAAAGAAGAACTTCCATTGTGCAGCTCACCTCCAGAGTCTGCAGTGGCTCTGTGGGATGAGTGTTCTTTACCCATCAGGAAGAACATTTATTTTATGCTTTCACTAGGCATGACATACATAAAGCTAGTGTGAACAGAAAAATGTCCTACACAAAAAAATGTGGAAGGTAAACGCTGAAATGTGTTTCTTTCTCGTAGCCCCTCTTTGTGACAACTGAGAAAATAAAAGACAAACAACATTGCATGGCCGAAGGGGAAAGGGACAATGGGACAGCATCCATGGATTTTGTGCTGCTGGGAATACGTGATGTCCCCACGCTCCAGTACCTGCTCTTTCTCCTCTTGCTTATGATCTACTCAGTCACCATGATTGGGAACATCCTCATTGTTGTGCTGGTGGTGGCAGACCGGCATCTGCACACCCCCATGTACTTCTTCCTGGGCAATCTGTCCTCCTTGGAGACCTGCTACAGCTCCACCATCCTGCCACGGTTGCTGGCCAGCTTCTTGTCTGGGGAGAGCAGCATCTCTGCTCACGGCTGCATGGCTCAGTTCTACTTCTTTGCTTCCCTTGCAACTACTGAGTGTTACCTTCTGGCGGCCATGTCCTACGATCGGTACTTGGCCATATGCCAGCCTCTGCTCTACGCCAGCCTCATGACCTGGAAGGTCTCTTTACACCTGGCAGCTGCATCTTGGCTAGGGGGTTCACTGCTGCTGGTGGTAGTCACAGTGTTCTTATCCCAGTTGCAGTTCTGTGGCCCCAAGGCGATTGACCACTTCTTCTGTGATTTTACCCCATTGCTGGAGCTTGCCTGCAGTAACACCAAAGCAGTCACAATTGTTTCTTTCATATTTGGTATCTTGGATGTAGTTTTTCCCTTCCTTTTTACACTGGCCTCCTACATGTGCATCATAGCTGCCATCCTGAGGATCCCGTCCAGCACGGGCAGACAGAAGGCCTTCTCTACCTGCTCCTCTCACCTCACTCTTGTTATCATTTTCTATGGCACCCTCTTTGTTGTCTACATGCTGCCTAGAAGAGCCCCACTGAGGCAGCTCAACAAAGTGTTCTCCTTTTTCTACACCATCCTGACGCCCCTGGTCAATCCCCTCATCTACAGCCTGCGGAACAGGGAGGTCAAGGAGGCCATCAGGAAAGTGCTCAGGAAAGCCCTGGCCTGCACCCAGAGCTCATGCTCCCTTGGTGACACAGGCAAAAGATGCTTCTAGCTCCTTTGGAAGCTCTGGATACCAGCTGGCTCTTCCAAAGCACATGCCACTGAGTCCTCTTGTGAAGTGGCAAAGGGAAGAAAGCAAAAGGTCCTTGGAGAGAAATATCATTGTTTAAAAAAAAAAATGTTGAAAATGTCATGGGTTTGCTTTTTCCTTGAAAATAAACACCTTGGTGGTCTTATGTGGGGAACTGTTGAAATATCAGGATTGAATAAGAAGCCTTTGCTTATCCTGCTGCAAGGGGAGGTGGAGAGGCTGGAGCGAGGGGAGCAGTTCCTCTGTCTGAGGGCTGAAACAAGGTCATAGCCTGGATCTCCACACACACACACACCTTTCCCTCCCCTGTTCCTGGCAGAAGTGAGCAAGTCCCTGCTCCAGCTTTTCCCTTCTGGCTCCAGCTCAAGCTTCTCTTCTGTCTTCACCCTACATCTTGGACAGAGACCGTGACAGCCGTTCCCTTGCCCCAGTCTCTTCATCCTTGGAGGATCAGGCTTCCCACCTCAGCCCTCCTTCCCCACTAGAAAGCTGTGACCCATTGTACTGGGCTGGGGGGGAGCTCATTCTCTTCATGGCAGCCTGTAAGGTGCTGTGCTTTGGACTGGGGACCAAAACCGTGTTGATAACACACCAGATGTGTAGCTATTGCTGAGCAGTGTCTGCACAGCATCGAGACCGTCTCTGTTTCTCACATTGCCCTTAGAGTGAGCAGGTTGAGAGTGCACAAGAAATTGGGAGGGGACACAGCAAGGACAGCTGATCCAAACTTACCAGATCTTCCACGTCATATAGCATCATGCTCAGCAACAAAAATGGAGGGGAGGGCTTTTTTCAGTGGATAGCCATTGCTTGGGGACTGGCTGGGCACCAGTGTACTTGTGGAAGCTGGGGAGTGATTGCTTTGGCATCACTTATTACTTTGGGGTTGGGGTTTTTGGGTGGGTTTTTCCTTCTTCCTTCTTCCTCTTTCCTATGTGAAATTCTGGGTGCTATAATTTAAGAAGGATGTGAAGGTCCTTGGATGTTTCCAAAGTAAGACAACACAGCTGGTGACAGGGCTGGATGCCATGTCCTCTGAGGAGCAGCTAAGGTCTCTGGGATTGTCTAGTTTGGAGAAAAGAAGGCTGAGGGGTGACCTGATTGCTCTCTACAGCTTCCTGAGGAGGGGACATGGAGAGGGAGGTGCCGATCCCTGTGATCCGGTGCCAGGATGCCTGGAATGGTTCGAAGCTGCATCAGAGGAGGTTTAGACTAGACATTAGGAAGCATTTCTTTAGAGAGAGGGTGGTCAAACACTGGAACAGGCTTCCTTGAAAGGTGGTCAATGCCCCAAGCCTGTCAGTGTTGAAGAGGCATTTGGACAATACCCTTCCTAATAGGCTTTCATTTTTGGTCAGCCCTGAAGTGGTCAGGCAGTTGGACTAGATGATCATTGTAGGTGCTTCCAAACTGAACTATCCTATCCTATCCTATCCTATCCTATCCTATCCTATCCTATCCCATCCCATCCCATCCTATCCTATCCTATCCTATCCTATCCTATCCCATCCTATCCCATCCTATCCTATCCTATCCTATCCTATCCCATCCCATCCTATCCATTTATGATGCCACCCTTACTGGCCTCTCCTTCAACCCTCATGCACAAGGGCTGACCCAGCTTGTCCCCTTCCCCACTGAGGAGCTCCATACATCCAAGTAGCCTCTTTACTTTGAAGAAACTTCACTCTGGATCCTCCCAGCCCATGTCTCCTGAAAGCCTCTATCCATCTGTGGTGGTTGGACTGTGGCTACCCACCAGGTGCCCACCAAGCTGCTCTACCACTCCCCCTCCTCAACAGGGCAGAGGGAGAAAACACACCAAAAAGCTTGTGGGTCAGGATGAGGACAGGGAGATCACTCACCAATTACCGTCATGGGCAAAACAGACTTAACTCAGGGAGATTAATTTAACTTTTTGCCAATCAAATCAGAATGGGGTAATGAGAAATAAAATCAAATCTTTAGACACCTTCTCCAGAAACCTCCCTTATTCCTGGGCTCAAATTCACTCCCAATTTTCTCTGCCTTTTCCTCCGCAGCAGCACAGGGGTTAGGGAAATGGAGGTCACGGTCAGTTCATCACATGTTGCCTCTGTCACTCCTTCCTCCTCACACTCCTCTTCCCACAGGAGATAGTCCTTCATGAACTTCTCCAACATGGGTCCTTCCCACGGTGCGGGGTGCTCCAGGGGCTGCAGGGCGGATATCTGCTCCACTGTGGTCCTCCATGGGTGGCAGCGGGACAACCTGCATCATCATGGTCTTCACCATGGGCTGCAAGGGAATCACTGCTCCGGCACCTCGAGCACCTCCTCCCCCTCCTTCTTCACTGACCTTGGTGTCTGCAGAGGTTTTTCTCTCATATAGTCTCACCCCTCTCTTCCAGCTGCTGTTGTGCAGCAGTTGTTTCCCCATCTTAACTATGTTACTGCAGAGGTGCTATCACCATCACTGTGGTGGGTCCATCTTAGAGCTGGCTGGAACTGGCTCTGCCTCACATGATGGGGCAGCTTCTGGCATCTTCTCACAGAAGCCACCCCTGCACACCACCCTCCCCACTACCCATACCTTGCCACATTAACCCAATACAAATCCCTCAACATCCTTTATATGATGTACCCTCGACCAATCTAGGATGTCTTAGATCTCAGTGTATGACTGCTGCTTGACGTGTTCAGTGTGGTTTGAACGTTGGAAAATAGATATTGTTGGCCTGGCTTGCACTTCTGACCCTTTAATTTCTTTTTAAATCCTGGAGCTTCTGTGTGTGATCTAGCCTTTGAGGGAGGAAACACAGAAACATAGGCAGGAAGGACTGAAGTGGAGGATTCTGAGAGGAGACCAAAAAGCAAGGAGCAGGACGTCAGGACAGCGGGACAGAAGGTTTTGACCTGCTGGGTGCCCCGCTTGGAAGAATCCCCTGGGATATGGCCCTGAAGAGAAAAAGGGTGCAGGGAGCTGTCTGATGGTTAACAATCTCCTCTTCAATCTCCAGAACGGTCCACCCGGACATGCAGGAATTCAAGAAAGGGTGGCAGGAGGCTGGCATGGATGAGAACAGAGCTCCTGCCAGAAACCAAGCATGAAGAGGAAGCAGAGAGAAGGTGGAAGGTGGCTGCCTTCCAGCCTCAATGGTTCTGTGATTCTGTGCTGGAGAGAGCCATTTGCACATGTGTCTGTTTGTCTGTGCATGGGGGAGCTGGGGGGGACGAGGAGATCCTGGAGCCAACGCCCAGATAGCTGGAGGACCTGAGACTAGCTTCTGGAGACATCCTTATTGTTTGAGTGTCTATATACGTATATATTTTCCCATAACATAGCCTACCATACAAACACCCAACCCTCATTTACCCTTTCTCCACTGTGGAGGGTTGACCCTGGCTGGACGCCAGGTGCCCACCAAAGCCACTCTGTCACTCCCCCTCCTCACCTGGACAGGGGAGAGAAAATATAACAAAAGGCTCATGGGTTGAGATACGAACAGGGAGAGATCATTAAACAATTATCTTCACAGTCAAAGCAGGCTCAACTTGGGAAAATTAATTTAATTTATTACCAATAAAATCAGAGACAAGTAAATGCTGGGTTTGTAATCTTGTGTGCTGTTTTGGAGATTGTGTTCATGATAATTCCTTCCTGGGTCTATAGAGCCCTGAAACTCCTCATGCTCTTATCTTGGGAAAGATTTGACCATCACGGTCAGCTATCTGCAATAGGCATTAATTACCAGATGACCAAATGGAGATTCAGTCAAGGGAACCCTGAGAAACACACCCAGGATTACTCAGCATCAGAGCCACCTTGCCATTGCCTTTGCCTACCTGTCATCACTGCCTCCACTTGCCTGCTCTAACCAGCCCCAGAGTTGCTTTGTCAGGGATGGCCCTCAGGGGGACCCATTAATGCTCCAAGAAACTGTGGAGTTTGCATCGGACTGTGACTTCTGGAGAGGTTTCATCAGCTTCCTCTCAGGGCCTGAGCTTCATGGACTCATCCCCAAACCCACCAGAGGGGTCATTAACATGCCGCCTTGGGCTGGTCCTCTGCTGCTGCTCTCCTGGGACAAAGGGAGCTCATGGCAAGTGGGCTGTGCTGCAGAGAGACATCTCTGGCCAGGAGCAGCTCCTCTGCAGAGCACAGCATGGCTGAGGGCAATGCCGGGGTATCTCAGGGAGATGAGCAAGGCAGATGAAGAGCTTAAAGACGGTCATGACTGGGAGGCTGACTGAGAGCTGAAAAGAAGAGAAAGCTTTGCAGCCCTTGACACGGTAAGTCTCTGGGTTCAGGGCAATGCAGCTGTAGTTCCTGGAGGCATCTCCTCAAGCTGGCACAGCTCACAGCTCCTGGGATCTGTAAGGAGGGGGCTTTTTTAGGCAATTTTGAATAGCTGTGTAGCCACAGTTTTCAGCTGGAGGTGCCCAGGGTTGTACTTCAGAGGATGGTCTCTGCACACCAGGGGAATCTTCTGCCTTCCAGTGTCAACTCTCAGCCTGCCCGGGGAGCTCCCCAGGGCACTGCAGGGAGAAGCTGTGGGTGGAAGGAGCGACCCCCTGGAAGGGCAGGGCAGGGTCCTTCTGCTCTTGAGAGGGTGCTGTGTGGTCAGGGCTGTTCACAGCTCCAGATCACCCCTGGGACATTTCCCAGGGCATTTTTCAAGGAGCATGGAGATCCCCTTGGGCAGTGCCCTGGTGCCAGGAGGGGTCTGCAGGGCAGAGCTGAGCACACAGAGGGTGGGATGGGCTCTGTGAGCAGGGACAGGGAGGAGAGGTGTGGGCAGAGCACCAGCTCCTGGCAGGGACAGCTCCAGGCAGCAGAGACATGGGCAGGGAGTGGGAGGAAACTGCAGCCAAGCCCTGGGCTAGGCTGCCTTCAGGCTGCTCTCTTGTGGTCCCTCACTCTAGATGTCTGCTGGGCGTTGTCTGCTGAGCCATGAGCTGACTCTGCCTTTAGGACATCCCATCTTCAGGACATCGGACTGTCTGCTTTGCCTGTGCTGCCGGGCTTGGGAGCTGCCCCAGAAGAGCACGGCTGTGCTGTAGGATCCCAGGGAGTGCTGAGCTTTCCCTTGGAGGTCAGTTCTCTCCTCTCAAAGGCCTTTGCTTCCCTCTGAGAGGGGCTGTGTCCTTCTCTCTCAATCACAACTCCACCTTTATGCTGGGAAAAAAGAACCGTTTGCAGATCTGCTCTTTGAACCAGGACTCCCCATCTCTCATCACAGTCTAGTTTTGGGGTTTTTTTAAAGTGTCATTTGTGTGTGAGGTCATCTTCAAGGCATCACAAGGAAAAGTGCAGGGCAGCTGGGTAACAGTCTAAAGGACACTGCATCTCTCCTGACTCTGCACTAAGCTACAAAGAGCTGAGCCTTTTTGCCTGTCCTGTCACATTCCCCTTGCTGTGGGAGTGGATTACATCTAACTTCGGTTGTGAATATTGGAGGTGTCACAAACCAGCTCCACGTACCCACTGCAGCTGAGCACAGCTGACTCCTCAGCTCCTCACAACACACTCAGCCAGCACAAACCAGAGAAGGGAAATGCATTTCAATTGGGGGGTGTTTATATGAGAAATGGAGTGGCTTTGCTCAGAGGAAGATGTCCTAATTGTTCCCTGTCCTTTCATTTTGTTCAACCAGCCCCCATGCCAAGGAACCACAAATGTCCAATGGCAGCTCCATCACTGAGTTCCTCCTCCTGGCATTCGCAGACACACGGGAGCTGCAGCTCTTGCACTTCTGGCTCTTCCTGGGCATCTACCTGGCTGCTCTCCTGGCCAATGGCCTCATCATCACTGCCATAGCCTGCGACCACCACCTCCACACCCCCATGTACTTCTTCCTCCTCAACCTCTCCCTCCTCGACCTGGGCACCATCTCCACCACAGTGCCCAAAGCCATGGCCAATTCCCTATTGGACATCAGGACCATCTCCTATGCAGGCTGTGCTGCTCAGGTCTTTCTGATTGTCTTCCTGCTTGGAGCTGAGTACGCCCTTCTCACTGTCATGGCCTATGACCGCTACGTTGCCATCTGCCAACCCCTGCACTACGGGACCCTCCTGGGCAGCAGAGCTTGTGTCCACATGGCAGCAGCTGCCTGGGGCAGTGGGTTTCTCGATGCTGTGCTGCACACGGCCAATACATTTTCTATACCACTCTGCCAGGGTAATGCTGTAGACCAATTCTTCTGTGAAATCCCCCAGATCCTCAAGCTCTCCTGCTCGGACACCTACCTCAGGGAAGCTGGGATTCTTATTTTAAGCTGTTTTTTCGGTTTTGGCTGTTTTGTTTTCATTGTGGTGTCCTATGTGCAGATCTTCAGGGCTGTGCTGAGGATCCCCTCTGAGCAGGGAAGGCACAAAGCCTTTTCCATGTGCCTCCCTCACCTGGCTGTCGTCTCCCTGTTTGTCACCACTGGCCTATTTGCTCACCTGAAACCCCCCTCCATCTCCTCCCCATCCCTGGACCTGGTGGTGGCAGTTCTGTACTCAGTGGTGCCTCCAGCAGTGAACCCCCTCATCTACAGCATGAGGAACCAGGAGCTCAAGGATACCCTCAGGAAACTAATTCAATGGACCTTACACCACCAACTGTAATTTGTCTCCCCTTCTCTGCAGAGTGCCTATGGTATATTTTAAGCCAGTACTCTGGGGGTTTTTTTCTCTGATAATCATCATTAGAGGTAATTGCCTGGGTTCATAGCACTTCTCTTGAGGCTCTGTCCTATTGTGTCTGATCCTTGAAGAGCCATGTGTCACCTTTTGCCTTCCTAATAGCCTCTCTGCAATAAAAGGGGATCTCCTGAGGGAGGTGCCTGCAGCCTGGGCTCTCCTTGATAGAGTTGTGGCTAAGAACAAGTGTGTTAGCTTTGCATGGCAAGGTTTTGGTAGCGGGGGGCTACAGGGGTGGCTTCTGTGAGAAGCTGCTAGAAGCTCCCCCTGTGTCTGATAGAGCCAATGCCAGCTGGCTCCAAGACAGGCCCACCGCTGGCCAAGGCCAAGCCAATCAGCGCCTCTGGGATAACATATTTAAGAAGAAGAAAAACACTTAGAGAGAGAGCTTTTGCAGCTGGAGAGAGGAGTGAGAAGATGTAAGGAACTCTGCAGACACCAAGGTCAGTGCAGATGGAGGGGGAGGAGGTGCTCCAGGCGCCAGAGCAGAGATCCCCCTGCAGCCCATGATGAAGACCATGGTGAAGCAGGCTGTCCCCCTGCAGCCCATGGAGGAAGGATGAGGGCGTGTAGAGATTCCACCTGCAGCCCATGGAGGACCCCACGCCGGAGCAGGTGGAGGCACCCGAAGGAGGCTGTGGCCCATGGGAAGCCCATGCTGGAGCAAGTTCCTGGCAGGACCGGTGGACCCGTGAAGAGGGGAGCCCACGCCAGGGCAGGTTTGCTGGCAGGACTTGTGACCTCGTGGGGGACCCCATGCTGGAGCAGTTTGCTCCGGAAGGTCTGCACCCCGTGAGAGGGACTCCATGCTGGAGCAGGGGAAGGATGAGAGGAGTCCTCCCCCTGAGGATGAAGAAGCGGCAGAAAGATCGTGAGATGAACTGACCGTAACCCGCATTCCCTGTCCCCCTGTGCCGCTGAGGGGGGCAGAGATTGAAGCCGGGAGTGAAGTTGAGCCCAGGAAGATGGGAGGGGTGGGGGGAAGTGTTTTAAGAGTTGATTTTATTTTCTCATTCCTCTACTCTGTTTTGCCTTGTAATAAATTAGATGAATTCCCTCTCTAAGTTCGGTCTGTTTTGCTCGTGACAACAATTAGTGAGTGATCTCTCCCTGTCCTTATCTCGAACCACAAGCATTTTGTTATACCTTTTCTCCCCTGTTTGGTGAATGAGGGGAGTGAGAGAGTGGCCCTGGTGGGCACCTGGCCTCCAGCCAGGGTCAACCCACCACAACAAGCCAGAGGAACTGGACTTCCGAAGTCTCTTCCGCCTGGTTTTCTCCTTCTGTTTGGGGAAATAATCTCATGGTATCACTGTTAGACACCAAGCACTTAGTTGAAGGCTCTCGTCTTGGTGTCCAGGGGCATTGGAAATGGTGCACGAGCTCCCAGTCCCCTTCCTCAGGCTGTCACAGGTATGACGGGGCTGATGGCACAGGTCCGACCCTGTGGAAAGGAATCTGGCATGGTCAGGAGAGGATGGGGACACTGCAGGTACTCTGGGGTGGGAAGTGAATGGAGACTCAGAAGGTGAAAGACCCTGAGATGAAGTGCCCCCAGGGCAGAGCACTCCCTCCAGGTACCCGCAAAGAAAGACTCTGCAGTGCTGTGGGAGTCCGTGAAGATGCAGCAGGCACAGGGCAGGAGAGTGAAGAGATGCAGGAGGTGCCTGAGGAGCCACAGGGCCAGGACTCTGCTGGTGTCCTGGGGAGCAGGGCTGGCGGGGAGGCAGAGTGGGGCAAAGGCGGTCAGGGCTGGGGATCCCCTGCAGCGTCAATGCAGGAGAGGCCGAGAGGGAGTGGCCTGCGCTGGCACTTGGGGCCAGCTGCAGGCCTGGGGCCGATGGGGAGGATGAGCCCCCCCTCTGCCTCCCAGCAGCTGCTGTGCCCTTCCGAGGGGCTGGGGCTGTGGGCTGAGTGCCCAGAGCTCTGCAGCAGCCCAGACTGCCAGCCCAGACTGGGCTGCTCTGCTGGGCTGCGCTGGGGAGAGGGCAGGGAAGGTGGGGGAGAGCCGGGGAGGGGATGGGCTGGACTGGAAAGTGCCCAGGACAGGAACAGCCTGATGTTATCGGAGCTGTGTGACCCTCCAGGGGGAGGACCCGCTCCAGTGGGCCTGTGGAGCAGAGCCTGATCTCCTCGAGAAGGAAGCAAGTCATCACAGGTGCAGGAGAGAGGAGCTGCTCTGTGCCATGTTCCCTGGACACGCTGGGGAAGCTGCCCCAGGGCAAGTGGGAGAAACCGCCCCACGCATCGTCCATTTCCCTCGCTGACCATACACCCAGCCCTGGGGAGGGACCTTGGTTGTGGGGCCAGCTCCGTCCTCCTGCTGGGCTCAGTGCCTGTCCTGGGGCACGGCCAGCCCGGTGCCGTCTCTCTTCTGTCCCACACCCTGCAGATCCCACCGCACGGCTGACTGCTGACACCTGCACGGGACACGACCGAGGTTGTGCAGGGGCAGGTATTGGTGGGGGGCTGCCAAATGGAGGGCTGCTGCGGGTGGAGGCATGGAGGGCTGCCACGGGGACTGTGCTGCTGGAGACGTTTCCCCACCCCAGGAACGCACCCTGCTCTATCTAGTGCCTGCACTGCAGGGCCGGGGGGCCATGTTGGGCAGCAGGGCTTGGCCAGCCCAGCTGAGGAGGTCTCCTCTTCTTGCCCCACGCTCTTCAGCCCACTGTCAGCCTATAGGCATTGCCACAGTGCCTCTGCGCTGGCTGCTGGGTGTCTCCATGTGCCCTGCTCTGAGCCCATGCAGGGACCTGCCGTGGGTGTCTCTGCTGGTCAGCATGGCCTGCCTGCACAGTCCCAGGAGATCCTGGACAGGCTGCCCTTGGCGATGGGCTGTGATGGTCCTCAGCCCACAGCAGGTTCTGAGCAGCAGCCCAGGAATGCTTCCCTGGGGATGAGTGCCTCACGCTGTGCTGGCTGCATGTGTGAGCCTCGGGGGATGTCCTCACACTATGGTTCTTCTGGGTACAAAAGGGGAACCATCATCTCCCAAAGTGATTTCAGCTGGGTGGGAGCTGCCAGTGTTGCAGAAAGGCTGGCACACAGAAAGACTATTTGAATAAGGACAATCATTTCATTGGGCTCTAGTCCAAACCCCTCCTCAGACAGCTCCTGATAGATCAGGTGCTCAGGGCCTTGTCTCAACAAATTTGGAATATCTCCACTGGCTGAGATCCCACCATCTCCCCCGGGCCCTGGCTCCAGTGTTTGGCTCTGAGGGCTTTCTCAAAACAGGGCAGCTCTCTCAGCCTCTCCTTGGACATAACGTGTTCCAGGCCCCGACCACCCTTCTGGCCACTGCTGGAAAATCTCCACTCGGTCAGGGTCGGTCTGGCTGCTGCTGTGGACCAGAGGCTGGATCATGAGCTGTCCTGGTGTCAGCTGAGACACAGTTAATTGTCTTCCCAGTAGCCAGTCTGGGGCTGTGTTTGGGATTTGTGCTGGAAACAGTGTTGATAACATAGAGATGTTTTTGTTACACAGAGATGTTTTTGTTCTTGCTGAGCAGGGCTTACACAGAGTCAAGGTCTTTTCTGGACCTTCCACTGAAAGCTGCCCCCAGAGCTCCACCAGGGCCGGTGTTTCCTGTCAGCTGAAGGAGCCGTCTGTCCTGTGAGACAGTCCCGCACGGGCTCTGGAGATGGGAGGGAACTGGAGGCTCTCACAGCTCTGGCGGCCCAGCTCTGGCTGGGCTGTTTGTCCCTCCCCGGGTGCCTTCCTGGTGCGCCTGGGGATCCCTGCCCTGGAACACGCCAGGAGCACAGGCACCACTGCTACAGGAGACATGCCGCCACAGCTGCCCCGCCCACCAGCTGCCGGGGGAAGTCCCGCCCCCTCCCAGCAGCCACAGGGGCCACTTGCCCCGCAAGTCCCTCTCCTCTCCTGGGCATGTACTCTGCTGGGATTGGCTGGTAGCACCGGCCACCCCTGCCGGCTTACATCAGACCCGAAAGGCCCTTCCCATACACACACCGCGGCCGCCATTTTGCTCTGGCCACCCTTCCAGGACAGTGGGTGCCGCCATTACGTGGCCGTGAGCCGCCATCTTGGTGAACAGCATACTGCTCTGTGATTGGCTAGCGGCCATTTCTTGACATCGTCACCCTCGTGTGCTCTCAAGCAGCCCCTATGATTGGCTGGCAGGACCAGCTGCCCCGTCCTGCTGTCCTCAGGGGCACATCACAAAGGAAGCGCCCTGTCATTACATAGAGGGAGGAGGCCGCTTCTGCCTGCCTCCTTTCATCCTGCCTGGTGACTGGCTGGCAGCCATTGTTGACAGCATCATAGCCAGGTGTTCTCAGGCAGCCTTGCAATTGGCTGCCTGTCTCCTTTGGTCCAGGAAGTGCTCAAATAGGAAAAGAGATACCATATATATGATATATAGAAAGAGATTTATAACAGGGGGTGTATAATTATATTAAGAAATTTATTTATTTATTTATAAATAGATACAATAATATATCATTAATTATAATAATAATATAATATATTTTATAACATATTAATTATATTAATTATTATATAATGATATATGCGGTTTTTACATATACATTTCTAAAGCTACAGAAAGAGCTTGTTAGGTCACAGCTGCTGGAGTAGTTGATAGGCCAAGAGTAGCCTCATGGCTTGTGTAGATGCTTGTGAGGTCCCTGGAGACTAAATACCTCAACAACGAGTACATGGCATATAGGAGGATATGTGCTTGTGAGGTCACTCTCAGCTGAGGAGCTGATAGGCCCGGAGCAGGCCCATGGACTGTGTAGGTTGTTGTGAGGTCACTGCTTCCCGAATAGCTGACAGGGCAGGAGCAGGCAGATGGTCTGTGTGGGCGGTTGTGAGGTCACTGGTTCCCAGGTAGCTGGAAGGCCAGGCGAAGGCCAAAAGCTTGTGTAGGGGTTGGTGAGATCATTAGTGCCTGAGCACTTGATAGGCCAGGAGAAGGCCCGTGGGCTGTGCAGGTTCTCATGAGGTCTCTCTTGCCTGAGGAGCTGATAGGCCAGGAGCAGGCTTATGGATAGTGTAGGTGCTTGTGAGGCTCCTGGTGCCTGAGGAGGTGATAGGCCAGGAGCTGGCGGATGTCTGGTGAATGTCCTTGTGATGTCAGTGGTGCCTGAGTACCTGATAAGCCAGGAAGAGGCACATGGCAGTGGTAGATGCTATGACATCACCTGTGGCTGAGTAGTGGATAGGCCAGGAGTATGCCCATGACTTGTGCATGAGCTCGTCATTTCCCTGGTGCTGGAGTAGCTTTTAGGCCAAGAGCAGGGATATGGCTTGTGTGGGTGCTTCTGATGTCATCAAAATAATCATTTAGACCCCACCCAAATAGGGCTTTTTGGAAGAACCAACGTCAGCAGAAGCCTGTACACAGCGCGCGCACACACACACACACACACACACACGTGTGACAGTGTGACCCATGAGCACACAGCAGCAGGAGTAGGAGGGTGTGAGGTCACGGTCACTGTAACTCCCAAGCAGAGAGCGCTGGCAGTGGGAGGGCTGTGAGGTCACCATCAGTCTAAGTGCTGCTCAGAGAGCGGTGGCACTAGGAGGGTGTGAGGTGACGTCAGCAACGGCAGCCCGTGGCCGTGGGGCTCGGTGCCGAGCAGGTGTGTGCATCAGAGGGGCATGCCGGGGGCCGGGAGCTGCCCAGCCCCGTGCCTGCGAGGCCGAAGGAGCAGCCCCTGCAGCCCTGGCTGGAGCAGTCGGGGTGGGGGTGGCTCCGGGGCCCCGCAGGGATGTGCCTGGGCACGGTGCCAGGAGGAAACCACAGACTGCCTGCTGGGGCGCTGCGGGGGGAGCGCGGCGAGCGCTGCCAGGCCACGTGGGCTGTGGTTTGTGCACCTGCAGGCTCCGGCTCCCGATCTGCCTGCGGGGAATAACGGCCCCTGGGTGACATGCGGAGAGTCAGGGACACATCTGAGCCTCGGGGCTGCGTGTCTGCTGCCAGGGCAGGGACATGTCCCAGCTCGGGCTCCTGCGAGGGACCCGCCGTGGGGCTCTGCGGGGAGGGATGGGCAAGCCAGCACTCCTGGCATGGAGCTCTTCCCCTGGCCGAGGACTTTTCCCGGCTGCTGTTCCCAGCACAGCGGGGGCTGTAGCAGGGGCAGGGGCTGTTTCCTTTCCAAGCTGACACAGACCCCGGAGCAGTCCCAGCTGCGTGGTTCCCATGGCTTGGCGGTGCCTGGACACTCACGCCTTGGCTTCTTGGGTGAACCCAGCAGAGGAGATGCTCATTGCTCCCCGTGCCCACAGCAGGGGCCAAGGGGTGACAAACCCATTTCCCCATCACACCCAGCTTGTCCCGTGACAATCCCCCACTGCAGTGATGATGACACCCGCAGCGAAACATCTATGTCCCTCATATATGGTCATGAACGGTGCTGGAGAAGTTCATTGGAGGGCTTGGCTGTGTCGGAGGGGAGATCACTCCCGATAACGTCTAAGAAGGTGCTGCTGCTTTGATTGGCTCCTCCTGCAGCTGGGTCGGCATCGACAGAGATATATTACCCTCCCATCGTCGTTGTCCCTGTGAGTCCCCAGGAGGCGTGAGAGGGAGTGGGGTTCCGCAGGGCTGTGCCAGCAGGGCAGAAGGCTGAGGATGGGGATGGAGGGACTCCTGTCCCCTCAGGTGCTGTGGCTGCTCCTCTGGCTGCAGCTGTGCAGGGGTAAGTGCTAACATCCTTGTCCCGGAGTTGGGGCCAGCGGGCTCCAGTGGGGTCATCGGGACACCTCTGGGAATGGGGTTGCTTTGAAGGTGCCGCTGAGGTGAGGGGCAGATGTTGCTCCAGTTGATGGAACTTCTGCCTTTGCCTGTGCCTCTCTGGGTGGGAGAGGGAGCTGTGGGCCTGGGGGCACGGGGCTGTACAGGGGTTTCTGGGCTGGTGAGGAGACGGTGCCCTGTGCAGGGCCGGGCACGGTGTGCAGACGGGCATGGGCAGGGGGTCATTGAGGTGGGAGGAGGTGCTTCAGGCTGTGGGGTGGTGAATGGCCCAGCAGGGCCAGAGCTGGGCACCTCCAGCCCTTTGCAGCCCGTGTGGAGAGAAAAGGAAGGGTGAGGGCTCCCATGCTGGTGCCTGTGACTCAGCCTGGTCAGGAAGGACCTCCAGACCTGTGGTCTGTGGCTCAGTGCTCTCCTGACTGTTCCCATGTTGGTGTTTGAAGGGGCTGCGGAGGTGAGGCTGGAAAATGGTGGTGGACGCTGTGCTGGAAGAGTGGAGGTGAAACAACGAGGCCGGTGGGGGACCGTGTGTCATTATGACTGGGACATGTCTGATGCTGCAGTGGTTTGTAAGCAACTGGGCTGTGGGTCTGCTGTTAAAGCTCATGGTGATCCAGACTTTGGAAAAGGATCTGGCCCCGTTTGGATGTCTGGTGTTCAGTGTCTTGGAACCGAGCCTGCCCTGTCTGACTGCAAAAACACAGGAAGGAATAGACAATACTGTTTTCACTTTCGGGATGCTGGAGTGACATGTTCAGGTAAGGGGCCAGCCCGTTCCCACCTTTGTGGCCAGGGTCAGGAAAGGGACCTGGCTGTGCCCTCAGGGAAACATGGGGGTACTGGAGAAGTACCCAGTGTGGCCAGTCACCCTGCTGAGCTGGGACTGTCATTGCTGGTTTCCCTGGTCCCTGAGGAAAGCCCAGGGGGAACCTGCCACTGCCTGACCCCTGGTGTGGCTCAGCCCACCCTCCATGGGTGCCTGGGGCGGGAAATGAATGCCCACCCTGCCCCGCAGTCTCTGTTGGTTCCCAACTTTCTCCTCCTGTACACACAGGAGCTGTCTGGCAGCACCGAGGACCTGGTTCCCCCATGCCAGAGGCACTGGGAGCAGCTCACGTGGCCACCCACAGCCCCACGGAAGGGCCCAGGGTCGTCAGGGACTTTTGGGTTGTGTTCCCTCGCAGACACGACTCCCCCAAAGCAGAGGGTCTGCTGAGAGGGGAACAGCACTGGGCTTGGGCAGAAGAGCAGGGTGGCCCATGGCCACCTCATGCCTCTTCCAGGGTCACCCCATGAGAGCCAGCCCAGAGGGAAACACCCCTGTGCAGGCAGTGCTGACCTGCTGCCCAGCCTCTCCTGCCTACCCCAGCCCCTGGCTGCCCTGTGTCACAGGGCCTTGGCCAGCACTTGCTGGCTCTCCTTGGTGCCTGTCCTTGCACTGGGAGCTCGTGTCAGCCCAGGGCTGCTCCTCTGCCCGCTCTCCTGCCTTCTGACCAGCCCTTGGCCAGGGCTGTGCACGCCTGGCACTGCACTCTGGCCCTGGCTGAGGACCCTCCCCGGGCAGGTGCTGGAGCTGGGGGCTGGTGCAGACAGTGACTGTAGGTACACCCGCACTGCATCTGTGCCCTGTGACATGTCCCATCTCCCAGCAGTGCCCCAACAGTCCGAGAACCATGTGGGACTGCGGTGCATTTCTGGTGGCTCCAAGGGGTTCCTGCGCCTGGCCCTGAGCTGGGTGGGGCAGAGCAGGCTGCAACAGCCAACAGCACCTGGGCCCATCTCCTTGGGGCCAAGAGCTCTGGGTGCTGCAGGGCCTGGGGCCAGTTCCTGGCAGCCCAGGGTCTTCAGAATAGCAGTAGTTGACTTAAGTGGTGCCTGTGGCTGTGGGTTTGGGAGAAAAGCCAGCCCCTGAGTGCTGTGCTGATTTCTGAAGAGTGGTTGGGGGGTGTGTGGTGTGTTTGTGCCATCAGCACCCACTGGCAGATGCTGGTGTGTTCGTGGGACTCTTTCCCTGTGGCTAACTTGGAGATGGGGTGAGGCATGGTCAGGCAACTGCCAGAGGGCTCTGGGACCTCACGGGGGTCTTTGGTTGCTCCAGGATTTGTCCAGCTGGTTGGAGGGGACAGCCCCTGCTCAGGACGAGTGGAGATCCGTGACGGGAACCAGTGGAAAGCTGTCTGTGACTCAGACTTTGGTCCCAAAGCCGCTGACGTGGTCTGTGGGGAGCTGCAGTGCGGCGTAGCCCTGTCCATGCCTGGGGCAGCTCATTTTGGAAAAAGTGGTGGTTCCATCTGGGACAGAGAGCTGCAGTGTTTGGGGAATGAATCCGTTCTTGCCTTCTGCCCAAGAGGGTCCCCCAGGGACCAGCCCTGCACCCAAGCCAACACTGCCGGTCTCACCTGCACAAGTAAGGACTCAGGGTGGGGTGTTGAATGCTGAGTGTGAGCTGGGGACAGGGAGCAGGATGGGGCCTGTGCTGTGCTGGGTGTGAAGGCAAGAGGGGTGATGTGGTTTTCTGCAGCCCTAAGAGACTGCAGAAGGAGCAGAAAGGAAGGCTGTCCCTCTGGACTGTCCCCCAGCTACCGACGCTGTAAGAGCACCAACGCAGCCTCTCTCATCTTCCTCTGTCCCCAGAGTACACAGGGTTCAAGCTGGTGAATGGCAGCACAGCTTGTGATGGAAGAGTGGAGGTCCAGGTGCTGGGGACCTGGGGCACCCTCTGTGCTTCCCATTGGGACCTCTTGGATGCCCACGTTCTCTGTCGCCACCTCAACTGTGGGTTTGCTGAGTCCATTCCTGGAGGAGGGCATTTTGGGAGAGGCACGGGCCCCACCTGGAGAGAGTCATTCCACTGTGATGGGACTGAAGGCCACCTGGGACAGTGCCCAGTGACTGCCCTGGGAGCCTCACCATGCTCCCACGAGAATGTCGCTGCTGTCATTTGCTCAGGTGAGTGGTGGGAAAACACTGTGTTGACTCCATTTTCCCCTTGGGTGTGACATGGCCACCCAAATCAAGGGACGCCATGGCGGCAGCAGCAGGGTGAATTTCTCCCTGGAGAAACCCCAGCTTCACCAGGAGTGATGTGGAGATCTTGATGTGCTCAGACTGAACGCTCTGATGTGGGAGAGCTGAGGACTGAGCCAGGCCTGGGGTCCCCTGCTCTCATGATGCGGGGGCTGTGGGGCTCAGCTCCATCCCTCCGGCTGCAGACAGCCCTGTCCCAGACCCACAGAGCCCAATCCCACACCCAGAGGGGCTGCCCGCCTGTCCCCAGCAGCAGCAGCAGCAGCAGCAGAGCAGGGGTGTGAGCTGCAGAGCAGGACTGGGCTTTGCCCTGGCTTCTGCTCAGCACAAGACCCAAGCTGGGCCTGTTTGGTCAGAAAGGGCCCCCTCGCTCTGCTCCCTGCCAGGGACACTGGCTCCCAGTCCCCGTTCCCCAGGGGCGCAGAGAGGGACAGAGATGTGTGTGCTGCCCCGTGTCTCAGCAGTGCCAGTGCCAGCGCTGAGGTTGGGCAAGGCTTGTCCTGGTGCTGCCCATCCCCAGGCCATTGCACCACCTGCTGCTCCCTCCTGCGGGAGCTGCCCCATCTGCCTCAGCAGGGACGTGCTGGGTGGTTCTGCCCCAGCAAGAGCCAAGAGAGTGTCTTGCCCAGGAAGGCTCAGGGACTGGGAAACCAGCAGTGTGGAAACCTGCTCCTGAAGCTCACTGCGGAGGGCTGGGGGCAGGCAGGTGAGCTTCAGGGCACCATGAGGTTTCCAGAGCCTGGAGAGGCACCTCAGGTTCCTGGGCTCTCTGGTGCTGCTGAGGGCTGGGATGTGGCTGCTCTCCCCAGGCTCAGCCAGCTCCGCATCCCTGCGGCTGGTGGGTGGAGGGAGCCGGTGTGACGGGCGAGTGGAGATCTTCCAGCGCGGGACGTGGGGCAGAGTCCTGGATGACCAGTGGGACATGCAGGAGGCCAGCGTGGTGTGTCGGCAGCTGCGGTGTGGAGAGGCAGAGACAGCCTACAACCCCCCGAAGCCTGAGAGAGGGACGGGTCCCATGGGGCTGCGAGGGGTGCGGTGCGCAGGGCACGAAGCCAACCTGACCCTCTGCAACACCTCCCTGGCCGAGAGTGTGCTGGCAGCAAGTATTGCAGAGGATGTGGGGGTCGTTTGCTGGGGTGAGTGGCACTGCAGGGGCTCCCCAGGCTCTGGGCTGGGTGGGCACCAGCCCCTGACAGCAACTGGGGTTTCTTCCCACTGCAGGGAGCCGGCAGGTCCAGCTGGTGAACGGGTCCGGGCGCTGTGCTGGGAGAGTGGAGATCTACTACCAGGGCAGCTGGGGGACCATCTGTGATGATGGCTGGGACCTGCCCGATGCCACTGTCGTTTGCCACCAGCTGGGCTGCGGAGGGGCGGTGGAGGCAGTTGGCTCTGCTCGGTTTGGGGAAGGCTCCGGGCAGATCTGGCTGGAGAGCGTGAACTGCTCCGGGGCCGAAGCTGCTCTCTGGGACTGCCCGGCAGGGTCCTGGGGGAAGCATGACTGCGGGCACAAAGAGGACGCAGGAGTCGTCTGCTCAGGTCTGTGCTGGGAGCTGGGAGCTGTGGTGGGAGCCCAGTGCCTGGGGAGGCTGGGCCAAGGGGAGAGCTGGCAATGCTCGAGGCTGTCGCTGGCTGCCTCTGAGCCTCTGCCCAAGCCCATCCTGGGGACACCCATGCACAGGTCCCCTCAGTCCCATCAACGGTCTCTGAGGAACTCAGTTGTGCCCAAGGGTTAGCAGGGAGGGCAGGGGTGTCGTCCATCAGGGACTTTGTCCATTGGTGCAAGGGGGACTTGCTGGCCATGCCTTTGCCTGGCTGAGGACATGGGGGCTGCAGGGGTACCCCTGCTCCCACAGCTCCAGACCAGCCTGTTCCCCCTCGGTGCCTTTCATCCCAGATTTCATGGCCCTGAGGTTGGAGAACAGCACCACCTGCTCCGGGCGCCTGCAGGTTTTCTATAATGGGACATGGGGGAGCGTTTGCTCCAACTCAATGACTCCCAAAACGGTGTCGCTGGCCTGCAAGGAGCTGGGCTGTGGGGATGCAAAATCCTTGGAACGATACCCGACCTCTGGCAGGCTGACTGGCCCCGCCTGGCTGGATCGCGTGGAATGTGGGGAGAGAAACAGCTCCTTCTGGCAGTGTCCCTCCTCTCCCTGGGACCCACAGTCCTGCGATGACCTGCGAGATGAGACCCACATCACCTGCAACGGTAACTCTGAGCCACCTGGGCACCAGCATCCCCAGCTCCTGCTCCCTGCTGGGCATTGTCAAACGCAGAGACAGAGCCCACAGGGGCTTTTCCTTCCCATGCCAGACCCTCCTGCTGCTGCTGCTGCTGGTGGTGGCACAAAGGGGACTTCAGCTCTGAGCCCCACACATTCACCAGCAGTTGCCAGCCGGGCTCCCAGCAGTGCCTGGGGGAGGCAGAGGTGTCTCCAGGCAAGGTCTCGGAAGGGACCTGTCAGGGCTCCAAGGAGCGTCCCCTCCTCCTGCTCCTTTTGGGGCTGAGCAGTCAGGGTCCCCCACCGTGTGCCGTGTGTGTCCCCTGAGTGACCAGGGTTCAGCTGCATCCATGAACGAGGTGGCACAGGGATGTGCGAGCAGAACTCAGCCCCGCTGTCTGCCACACGACCCCCCTGCAGCAGCCCCTTCACTGCTGCATTTCCTTCTCCAGGGAGACAGCCAGAAACGCCCCCGGCCCTGGGGGCCACGTGCCCAAACTCCACGAGCTGCACAGGTAGCTGCTCCTCTGCGTGCCTGTCTCAGCTGGCAGGGCTCTGCCTGCTGTGCCGTGCCCTGAGAGGTCTATGCCTTCTCCAGACAGGGAGAAGATTCGTGCCGTGGGAGGCGAGAAGGGGTGCTCGGGCAGAGTGGAGGTGTGGCACCGTGGCTCCTGGGGGACGGTGTGCGACGACTCGTGGGACATGCAGGATGCGAGGTGGCATGCAGGCCAGCTGGGCTGTGGCCCCGCAGTGTCTGCCCTGGGCGAGGCTGCCTTTGGGGAGGGGACGGGCCCCATCTGGCTGGAGAAGGTGGAGTGCCGGGGGACAGAGCCGTCTCTGCAGGACTGCTGGGCCCAGCCTGGGGACAGCGGTGCTGCCGGCATAAGTAGAGGACGCTGCCGTGAACTGCTCGGGTGAGGGGCAGGGCTGGGGCCCCTCATGGGGGTATTGGCAAGGAGCTGGGACAGGCGTTTTCCCTGCTGGGTCCCAGCATGGCTGTAGAGCTCCTGAGAGCAAGGCTGTCTGTGCAGAGCCTGGGAGCCTGGTGCCAAGTGGGCAGCAGCTTCTGTGGGCTGGATGTCCTCCAGCCTCTGCCTGCAGGGCCCTGCAGCCCCCGGGGGCATCTCCTGGGCTGCCTGCACTGTCCTGCCCATGGCCCTGGCTCCTTCCTGGCCACCCTGAACCCCACAGGAGGGACACTTTGGGTGGGATGTGTCAGGGATGTCCCGCACACGTGCACAGTCACACACACGGCGTGCCAGAGAGGAGGCTCCCTGGTACCTGCACACCCAGCCTCTCAGCCCTGCTCTCCTTCTCCTCCTCTGCAGCTGCACGCAGGACAGCAGCACCAACCCCTCGAGCAGGTAAGCTGTCCTCCCCGTCAGCGCTGGGTCTTCCCAGGGCCAGGCTGTGACCCACAGCCGGAGGGAAGGGGCTCCTTGCTGGGTGTGAAACTCCCAAGAGGTGTCCCCGGGTTAGCGGTGGGGGAGGGGTTTGGGGGGGCTGTCATTACCCGGTAGGGTGGGAGCTTCCCCATCACTCCCCCCCTGGGGTCCCTTACCCCCCGGTGTAAGGGGGGGGTCAGGACTGGGCTGTCCCAGCCACCACTCTCCCAGGCTGCTGCTGCTATTTCTGTGTTCCTGCCCATGCAGATCCCACCCAGGGCCATCCAACGGGCAGCGGGAGAGTCTCATTGCCCGTCATCATCTGCATCATCCTGGGAGCCCTTCTCTCTGCCTGCTCCTGGCGCCTCCTGGCCAGGCAAGTGTGGAGTG
>NW_026561299.1:0-84095 GCF_028858705.1 Grus americana
CCCAGGCGAAACCTGCCAGCCCCGAATGCTGTGTCTTTCCTGAAACCTCTACCATGGCCCCATTCACAGCCCTACTAACCCTGGAGCTGCAGGATCCTTTAGGCATCCATAAACTGCGACGTCTTGTCTTAGGAGCTCTCTAGCCATTTTCGAGATTCAAGCTTCAGAACTGTAAACATCCGGGCCCTGCTCCCATGAGAAACCTCCACGCCCTGAATGGCTCTTCTTTCCTGAAACCTCTACCATGGCCCCATTCACAGCCCTACTAACCCTGGAGCTGCACGCTCCTTTAGGCAGCCAAAAACTCCAACATGCATCTTAGCAGCTCTCTAGCCATTTTGAAGACTCAAGCCTCAAAACTGTAAATGTCCGGGACCTGCTCCCAGGCGACACCTGCCATCTCCGAATGCTGTGTCTTTCCTGAAACCTCTCCCATGGCCCCATTCACAGCCCTACTAACCCTGGAGCTGCAGGATCCTTTAGGCATCCAAAAACTGCGACGTGCAACAAAGCAGATCGCTGTCCATCACCCACCTGCGACCATCAAAATTGAAAACGTCCGGGCCCTGCTCCCAAGCGAAACCTCCCAGCCCTGAATGGCTCTTCTTTCCTGAAACCTCTACCATGGCCCCATTCACAGCCCTACTAACCATGGAGCTGCACGCTCCTTTAGGCATCCAAAATCACTGCCATGCGACTTAGCGGCTCTCTAGCCATTTTCGAGATTCAAGCTTCAAAACTGTAAACGTCCGGGCCCTGCTCCCAGGCAATACATGCCATTTCCGAATGCTGTGTCTTTCCTGAAATCTCTACCATGGCCCCATTCACAGCCCTACTAACCCTGGAGCTGCACACTCCTTCAGGCATCCATAAAATGCGACGTGCGACAGAGGGACTCGCTGTCCATCGCTCACCTCCGGCCGTCAAAACTGCAGACGTCTTGGCCCTGTGCCCAGGCGAAACCTGCCATCTCCAAATGCTGTGTCTTTCCTGAAACCTCTACCATGGCCCCATTCACAGACCTACTAACTCTGGAGCTGCACGCTCCTTTAGGCAGCCAAAAACTGCGACGTGTGACCGAGCGGCTCTTTCTCCATTATCCGCCTTATGCCGTCCAAACTGCAAACGTCCAAGATCTGCGCCCAGGTGAAACCTGCCAGCCCCGAATGCTGTGTCTTTCCTGAAACCTCTACCATGGCCCCATTCACAGCCCTACTAACCCTGGAGCTGCAGGATCCTTTAGGCATCCATAAACTGCGACGTCTTGTCTTAGGAGCTCTCTAGCCACTTTCGAGATTCAAGCTTCAGAACTGTAAACATCCGGGCCCTGCTCCCATGAGAAACCTCCACGCCCTGAATGGCTCTTCTTTCCTGAAACCTCTACCATGGCCCCATTCACAGCCCTACTAACCCTGGAGCTGCACGCTCCTTTAGGCAGCCAAAAACTCCAACATGCATCTTAGCAGCTCTCTAGCCATTATCAAGACTCAAGCCTCAAAACTGTAAATGTCCGGGCCCTGCTCCCAGGCGACACCTGCCATCTCCGAATGCTGTGTCTTTTCTGAAACCTCTACCATGGCCCCATTCACAGCCCTACTAACCCTGGAACTGCAGGATCCTTTAGGCGTCCAAAAACTGCGACGTGCAACAAAGCAGATCGCTGTCCCTCTCCCGCCTGCGACCATCAAAATTGAAAACGTCCGGGCCCTGCTCCCAAGCGAAACCTCCCAGCCCTGAATGGCTCTTCTTTCCTGAAACCTCTACCATGGCCCCATTCACAGCCCTACTAACCCTGGAGCTGCACGCTCCTTTAGGCATCCAAAATCACTGCCATGCGACTTAGCGGCTCTCTAGCCATTTTCGAGATTCAAGCTTCAAAACTGTAAACGTCCGGGCCCTGCTCCCAGGCAATACATGCCATTTCCGAATGCTGTGTCTTTCCTGAAACCTCTACCATGGCCCCATTCACAGCCCTACTAACCCTGGAGCTGCACACTCCTTCAGGCATCCATAAAATGCGACGTGCGACAGAGGGACTCGCTGTCCATCGCTCACCTCCGGCCGTCAAAACTGCAGACGTCTTGGCCCTGTGCCGAGGCGAAACCTGCCATCTCCGAATGCTGTGTCTTTCCTGAAACCTCTACCATGGCCCCATTCACAGACCTACTAACTCTGGAGCTGCACGCTCCTTTAGGCAGCCAAAAACTGCGACGTGTGACCGAGCGGCTCTTTCTCCATTATCCGCCTTATGCCGTCCAAACTGCAAACGTCCAAGATCTGCGCCCAGGTGAAACCTGCCAGCCCCGAATGCTGTGTCTTTCCTGAAACCTCTACCATGGCCCCATTCACAGCCCTACTAACCCTGGAGCTGCAGGATCCTTTAGGCATCCATAAACTGCGACGTCTTGTCTTAGGAGCTCTCTAGCCACTTTCGAGATTCAAGCTTCAGAACTGTAAACATCCGGGCCCTGCTCCCATGAGAAACCTCCACGCCCTGAATGGCTCTTCTTTCCTGAAACCTCTACCATGGCCCCATTCACAGCCCTACTAACCCTGGAGCTGCACGCTCCTTTAGGCAGCCAAAAACTCCAACATGCATCTTAGCAGCTCTCTAGCCATTTTGAAGACTCAAGCCTCAAAACTGTAAATGTCCGGGACCTGCTCCCAGGCGACACCTGCCATCTCCGAATGCTGTGTCTTTCCTGAAACCTCTCCCATGGGCCCATTCACAGCCCTACTAACCCTGGAGCTGCAGGATCCTTTAGGCGTCCAAAAACTGCGACGTGCAACAAAGCAGATCGCTGTCCATCACCCACCTGCGACCATCAAAATTGAAAACGTCCGGGCCCTGCTCCCAAGCGAAACCTCCCAGCCCTGAATGGCTCTTCTTTCCTGAAACCTCTACCATGGCCCCATTCACAGCCCTACTAACCCTGGAGCTGCACGCTCCTTTAGGCATCCAAAATCACTGCCATGCGACTTAGCGGCTCTCTAGCCATTTTCGAGATTCAAGCTTCAAAACTGTAAACGTCCGGGCCCTGCTCCCAGGCAATACATGCCATTTCCGAATGCTGTGTCTTTCCTGAAATCTCTACCATGGCCCCATTCACAGCCCTACTAACCCTGGAGCTGCACACTCCTTCAGGCATCCATAAAATGCGACGTGCGACAGAGGGACTCGCTGTCCATCGCTCACCTCCGGCCGTCAAAACTGCAGACGTCTTGGCCCTGTGCCGAGGCGAAACCTGCCATCTCCGAATGCTGTGTCTTTCCTGAAACCTCTACCATGGCCCCATTCACAGACCTACTAACTCTGGAGCTGCACGCTCCTTTAGGCAGCCAAAAACTGCGACGTGTGACCGAGCGGCTCTTTCTCCATTATCCGCCTTATGCCGTCCAAACTGCAAACGTCCAAGATCTGCGCCCAGGTGAAACCTGCCAGCCCCGAATGCTGTGTCTTTCCTGAAACCTCTACCATGGCCCCATTCACAGCCCTCCTAACCCTGGAGCTGCAGGATCCTTTAGGCATCCATAAACTGCGACGTCTTGTCTTAGGAGCTCTCTAGCCACTTTCGAGATTCAAGCTTCAGAACTGTAAACATCCGGGCCCTGCTCCCATGAGAAACCTCCACGCCCTGAATGGCTCTTCTTTCCTGAAACCTCTACCATGGCCCCATTCACAGCCCTACTAACCCTGGAGCTGCACGCTCCTTTAGGCAGCCAAAAACTCCAACATGCATCTTAGCAGCTCTCTAGCCATTATCAAGACTCAAGCCTCAAAACTGTAAATGTCCGGGCCCTGCTCCCAGGCGACACCTGCCATCTCCGAATGCTGTGTCTTTCTGAAACCTCTACCATGGCCCCATTCACAGCCCTACTAACCCTGGAGCTGCAGGATTCTTTAGGCATCCAAAAACTGCGACGTGCAACAAAGCAGATCGCTGTCCCTCTCCCGCCTGCGACCAGCAAAATTGAAAACGTCCGGGCCCTGCTCCCAAGCGAAACCTCCCAGCCCTGAATGGCTCTTCTTTCCTGAAACCTCTACCATGGCCCCATTCACAGCCCTACTAACCCTGGAGCTGCACGCTCCTTTAGGCATCCAAAATCACTGCCATGCGACTTAGCGGCTCTCTAGCCATTTTCGAGATTCAAGCTTCAAAACTGTAAACGTCCGGGCCCTGCTCCCAGGCAATACATGCCATTTCCGAATGCTGTGTCTTTCCTGAAATCTCTACCATGGCCCCATTCACAGCCCTACTAACCCTGGAGCTGCACACTCCTTCAGGCATCCATAAAATGCGACGTGCGACAGAGGGACTCGCTGTCCATCGCTCACCTCCGGCCGTCAAAACTGCAGACGTCTTGGCCCTGTGCCGAGGCGAAACCTGCCATCTCCGAATGCTGTGTCTTTCCTGAAACCTCTACCATGGCCCCATTCACAGACCTACTAACCCTGGAGCTGCACGCTCCTTTAGGCAGCCAAAAACTGCGACGTGTGACCGAGCGGCTCTTTCTCCATTATCCGCCTTATGCCGTCCAAACTGCAAACGTCCAAGATCTGCGCCCAGGTGAAACCTGCCAGCCCCGAATGCTGTGTCTTTCCTGAAACCTCTACCATGGCCCCATTCACAGCCCTACTAACCCTGGAGCTGCAGGATCCTTTAGGCATCCATAAACTGCGACGTCTTGTCTTAGGAGCTCTCTAGCCACTTTCGAGATTCAAGCTTCAGAACTGTAAACATCCGGGCCCTGCTCCCATGAGAAACCTCCACGCCCTGAATGGCTCTTCTTTCCTGAAACCTCTACCATGGCCCCATTCACAGCCCTACTAACCCTGGAGCTGCACGCTCCTTTAGGCAGCCAAAAACTCCAACATGCATCTTAGCAGCTCTCTAGCCATTATCAAGACTCAAGCCTCAAAACTGTAAATGTCCGGGCCCTGCTCCCAGGCGACACCTGCCATCTCCGAATGCTGTGTCTTTCCTGAAATCTCTACCATGGCCCCATTCACAGCCCTACTAACCCTGGAACTGCAGGATCCTTTAGGCGTCCAAAAACTGCGACGTGCGACAAAGCAGATCGCTGTCCCTCTCCCGCCTGCGACCATCAAAATTGAAAACGTCCGGGCCCTGCTCCCAAGCGAAACCTCCCAGCCCTGAATGGCTCTTCTTTCCTGAAACCTCTACCATGGCCCCATTCATAGCCCTACTAACCCTGGAGCTGCAGGCTCCTTTAGGCATCCAAAATCACTGACATGCGACTTAGCAGCTCTCTAGCCATTTTCGAGATTCAAGCTTCAAAACTGTAAACGTCCAGGCCCTGCTCCCAGGCAATACATGCCATTTCCGAATGCTGTGTCTTTCCTGAAACCTCTACCATGGCCCCATTCACAGCCCTCCTAACCCTGGAGCTGCACGCTCCTTTAGGCATCCAAAAATCACTGACATGCGACTTAGCAGCTCTCTATCTGTTTTCAAGACTCAAGATTCAGAACTGTAAACGTCCAGGCCCTGCGCCCAGGTCAAACCTGCCATCTCCGAATGCTGTGTCTTTCCTGAAACCTCTACCATGGCCCCATTCACAGCCCTAACCAACCCTGGAGCTGCACGCTCCTTTAGGCATCCAAAAAGTGTGACATGTGTCTTAGGAGCTTTCTAGCCATTTTCGAGATTCAAGATTCAGACCTGTAAACTTCCGGGCCCTGCTCCCAGGAGAAACCTCCCAGCCCTGAATGGCTCTTCTTTCCTGAAACCTCTACCATGGCCCCATTCACAGCCCTCCTAACCCTGGAGCTGCACGCTCCTTTAGGCATGCAAAAACTCCGACATGCGACAAAGCAGCTCTCTGTCCATCATCCGCCTTCGGCCGTCCAAATTGCAAACGTCCAAGATCTGCGCCCAGGCGAAACCTGCCAGCCCCGAATGCTGTGTCTTTCCTGAAACCTCTACCATTGCCCCATTTACAGCCCTACCCAACCCTGGAGCTGCACACTCCTTTAGGCATCCAAAAACTGCGACGTGCGACAAAGCAGATCGCTGTCCATCTCCCGCCTGCGACCATCAAAATTGAAAACGTCCGAGCTGTACGCCCAGGCGAAACCTGCCATCTCCGAATGCTGTTGCTTTCCTGAAACCTCTACCATGGCCCCATTTGCAGCCCTACTAACCCTGGAGCTGCACGATCCTTTAGGCATCCAAAAAGTGCGACGTGCGACGAAGCAGCTCTCTAGCCATTTTCGAGATTCAAGACTCAAAACTGTAAACTTCCGGGCCCTGCTTCCAGGAGAAACCTCCCAGCCCTGAATGGCTCTTCTTTCCTGAAACCTCTACCATGGCCCCATTCACAGCCCTACTAACCCTGGAGCTGCACGCTCCTTTAGGCATGCAAAAACTCCGACATGCGACAAAGCAGCTCTCTGTCTATAATCCGCCTTCGGCCGTCCAAATTGCAAACGTCCAAGATCTGCGCCCAGGCGAAACCTGCCAGCCCGAATGCTGTGTCTTTCCTGAAACCTCTACCATGGCCCCATTCACAGCCCTACTAACCCTGCAGCTGCAGGATCCTTTAGGCATCCAAAAAGTGCGACATGCGTCTTAGCAGCTCTCTAGCCATTTTCGAGATTCAAGCTTTAGAACTGTAAACGTCCAGGCCCTGCTCCCAGGCGACACCTGCGTCTCCGAATGCTGTGTCTTTCCTGAAACCTCTACCATGGCCCCATTCACAGCCCTACTAACCCTGCAGCTGCAGGATCCTTTAGGCATCCAAAAAGTGCGACGTGTGTCTTAGCAGCTCTCTAGCCATTTTCGAGATTCAAGGTTCAAAACTGCAGACGTCTGGGCCCTGTGCCGAGGCGAAACCTGCCAGCCCGAATGCTGTGTCTTTCCTGAAACCTCTACCATGGCCCCATTGACAGCCCTATTAACCATGGAGCTGCACGCTCCTTTAGGCATCCAAAATCACTGACATGCGACTTAGCAGCTCTCTAGCTGTTTTCAAGGCTCAAGACTCAAAACTGCAAACGTCCGGGCCCTGCTCCCCGGCAACACATGCCGTTTCCGAATGCTGTGTCTTTTCTGAAACCTCTACCATGGCCCCATTCACAGCCCTACTAACCCTGGAGCTGCACGCTCCTTTAGGCGTCCAAAAACTGCGACGTGCAACAAAGCAGATCGCTGTCCATCACCCACCTGCGACCATCAAAATTGAAAACGTCCGGGCCCTGCTCCCAAGCGAAACCTCCCAGCCCTGAATGGCTCTTCTTTCCTGAAACCTCTACCATGGCCCCATTCACAGCCCTACTAACCATGGAGCTGCACGCTCCTTTAGGCGTCCTAAAACTGCGACGTGCAACAAAGCAGATCGCTGTCCATCACCCACCTGCGACCATCAAAATTGAAAACGTCCGGGCCCTGCTCCCAAGCGAAACCTCCCAGCCCTGAATGGCTCTTCTTTCCTGAAACCTCTACCATGGCCCCATTCACAGCCCTACTAACCATGGAGCTGCACGCTCCTTTAGGCATCCAAAATCACTGCCATGCGACTTAGCGGCTCTCTAGCCATTTTCGAGATTCAAGCTTCAAAACTGTAAACGTCCGGGCCCTGCTCCCAGGCAATACATGCCATTTCCGAATGCTGTGTCTTTCCTGAAACCTCTACCATGGGCCCATTCACAGCCCTACTAACCCTGGAGCTGCACACTCCTTCAGGCATCCATAAAATGCGACGTGCGACAGAGGGACTCGCTGTCCATCGCTCACCTCCGGCCGTCAAAACTGCAGACGTCTTGGCCCTGTGCCGAGGCGAAACCTGCCATCTCCGAATGCTGTGTCTTTCCTGAAACCTCTACCATGGCCCCATTCACAGACCTACTAACTCTGGAGCTGCACGCTCCTTTAGGCAGCCAAAAACTGCGACGTGTGACCGAGCGGCTCTTTCTCCATTATCCGCCTTATGCCGTCCAAACTGCAAACGTCCAAGATCTGCGCCCAGGTGAAACCTGCCAGCCCCGAATGCTGTGTCTTTCCTGAAACCTCTACCATGGCCCCATTCACAGCCCTACTAACCCTGGAGCTGCAGGATCCTTTAGGCATCCATAAACTGCGACGTCTTGTCTTAGGAGCTCTCTAGCCACTTTCGAGATTCAAGCTTCAGAACTGTAAACATCCGGGCCCTGCTCCCAGGAGAAACCTCCACGCCCTGAATGGCTCTTCTTTCCTGAAACCTCTACCATGGCCCCATTCACAGCCCTACTAACCCTGGAGCTGCACGCTCCTTTAGGCAGCCAAAAACTCCAACATGCATCTTAGCAGCTCTCTAGCCATTTTGAAGACTCAAGCCTCAAAACTGTAAATGTCCGGGACCTGCTCCCAGGCGACACCTGCCATCTCCGAATGCTGTGTCTTTCCTGAAACCTCTCCCATGGGCCCATTCACAGCCCTACTAACCCTGGAGCTGCAGGATCCTTTAGGCATCCAAAAACTGCGACGTGCGACAAAGCAGATCGCTGTCCATCACCCGCCTGCGACCATCAAAATTGAAAACGTCTGGGCCCTGCTCCCAAGCGAAACCTCCCAGCCCTGAATGGCTCTTCTTTCCTGAAACCTCTACCATGGCCCCATTCACAGCCCTACTAACCCTGGAGCTGCACGCTCCTTTAGGCATCCAAAATCACTGACATGCGACTTAGCAGCTCTCTAGCTGTTTTCAAGACTCAAGACTCAAAACTGTAATCGTCCAGGCCCTGCGCCCAGGTCAAACCTCCAAGCCCCGAATGCTGTGTCTTTCCTGAAACCTCTACCATGGCCCCATTCACAGCCCTCCTAACCCTGGAGCTGCACGCTCCTTTAGGCATCAAAAATCACTGACATGCGACTTAGCAGCTCTCTAGCTGTTTTCAAGACTCAAGACTCAAAACTGTAAACGTCCAGGCCCTGCGCCCAGGTCAAACCTCCAAGCCCCGAATGCTGTGTCTTTCCTGAAACCTCTACCATGGCCCCATTCACAGCCCTCCTAACCCTGGAGCTGCACGCTCCTTTAGGCATCCAAAAAGTGCGACGTGTGTCTTAGCAGCTCTCTAGCCATTTTCGAGATTCAAGATTCAGACCTGTAAACGTCCGGGCCCTGCTCCCAGGAGAAACCTCCCAGCCCTGAATGGCTCTTCTTTCCTGAAACCTCTACCATGGCCCCATTCACAGCCCTCCTAACCCTGGAGCTGCACGCTCCTTTAGGCATCCAAAAACTGCGACGTGCGACAAAGCAGATCGCTGTCCCTCTCCCGCCTGCGACCATCAAAATTGAAACGTCCGGGCCCTGCTCCCAAGCGAAACCTCCCAGCCCTGAATGGCTCTTCTTTCCTGAAACCTCTACCATGGCCCCATTCACAGCCCTACTAACCCTGGAGCTGCAGGCTCCTTTAGGCATCCAAAAAGTGCGACGTGCGACAGAGGGGCTCGCTATCCAACGCAAACTTCCGGCAATCAAAACTGCACATGTCTGGGCCCAGTGCCCAGGCGACACCTGCCATCTCCGAATGCTGTGTCTTTCCTGAAACCTCTACCATGGCCCCATTCACAGCCCTAACCAACCCTGGAGCTGCACGCTCCTTTAGGCATCCAAAAAGTGTGACATGTGTCTTAGGAGCTTTCTAGCCATTTTCGAGATTCAAGATTCAGACCTGTAAACTTCCGGGCCCTGCTCCCAGGAGAAACCTCCCAGCCCTGAATGGCTCTTCTTTCCTGAAACCTCTACCATGGCCCCATTCACAGCCCTCCTAACCCTGGAGCTGCACGCTCCTTTAGGCATGCAAAAACTCCGACATGCGACAAAGCAGCTCTCTGTCCATCATCCGCCTTCGGCCGTCCAAATTGCAAACGTCCAAGATCTGCGCCCAGGCGAAACCTGCCAGCCCCGAATGCTGTGTCTTTCCTGAAACCTCTACCATTGCCCCATTTACAGCCCTACCCAACCCTGGAGCTGCACACTCCTTTAGGCATCCAAAAACTGCGACGTGCGACAAAGCAGATCGCTGTCCATCTCCCGCCTGCGACCATCAAAATTGAAAACGTCCGAGCTGTGCGCCCAGGCGAAACCTGCCATCTCCGAATGCTGTTGCTTTCCTGAAACCTCTACCATGGCCCCATTTGCAGCCCTACTAACCCTGGAGCTGCAGGATCCTTTAGGCATCCAAAAAGTGCGATGTGCGACGAAGCAGCTCTCTAGCCATTTTCGAGATTCAAGACTCAAAACTGTAAACTTCCGGGCCCTGCTCCCAGGAGAAACCTCCCAGCCCTGAATGGCTCTTCTTTCCTGAAACCTCTACCATGGCCCCATTCACAGCCCTACTAACCCTGCAGCTGCAGGATCCTTTAGGCATCCAAAAAGTGCGACATGCGTCTTAGCAGCTCTCTAGCCATTTTCGAGATTCAAGCTTTAGAACTGTAAACGTCCAGGCCCTGCTCCCAGGCGACACCTGCGTCTCCGAATGCTGTGTCTTTCCTGAAACCTCTACCATGGCCCCATTCACAGCCCTACTAACCCTGCAGCTGCAGGATCCTTTAGGCATCCAAAAAGTGCGACGTGTGTCTTAGCAGCTCTCTAGCCATTTTCGAGATTCAAGGTTCAAAACTGCAGACGTCTGGGCCCTGTGCCGAGGCGAAACCTGCCAGCCCGAATGCTGTGTCTTTCCTGAAACCTCTACCATGGCCCCATTGACAGCCCTATTAACCATGGAGCTGCACGCTCCTTTAGGCATCCAAAATCACTGATATGCGACTTAGCAGCTCTCTAGCCATTTTCAAGATTCAAGCCTGAAAACTGTAAACGTCCGGGCCCTGCTCCCAGGCGACACCTGCCATCTCCGAATGCTGTGTCTTTCCTGAAACCTCTACCATGGCCCCATTCACAGCCCTACTAACCCTGGAGCTGCACGCTCCTTTAGGCATCCATAAACTGCGATGAGCGTCAGAGGGGCTCGCTGTCCATCGCCCACCTCCAGCCGTCAAAACTGTAAACGTCTGGGCCCTGCTCCCAGGTGAAACCTGCCATCTCCGAATGCTGTGTCTTTCCTGAAACCTCTACCATGGGCCCATTCACAGCCCTACTAACCCTCCAGCTGCAGGCTCCTTTAGCTTGCCCACACCCGGAAGTGGCTCACCCACTTGGTGGCACCTCGTCCCTTCATCTCATGGGGGCTGGACCGTACCAGGAACAGCTGGTGGTGCTGTTTTGGGGTTTTTTTTGCCCAGGGTTTGGTGTGACAGACCTGGCTTTCAGCCCCCGGGCACGGCTGATGGGCACTTACACCTCGCACTGGGTTGTTTCCCAGCCTGGGAGGTTTTCCTCGAGCAAGGAACCTCATGTTGGAGATTTTGGAGAATAAATGAAATAGGGAGTTTGTCTCAGAATACTCCATAGCTTTCTTGTAATGCATTTTAAACCATTCAAGCTGAGAGGCGCGAGGCTTTGGTAAAATGCATGTACAGGAAATCCAAGAGGGAGGTAGTGAGACTGTGTGGGAGCCAGGGCCCAGCTCTGCAGCATCGCTGTGAGGCAAGAAATTGAGTCAACTAAGAGGCAAGCTGAGGGAATGGAAGGATATTTGTAAGGGGAATGGACTTTGCATAACTCCTGGGATTGAGGGAGGGTCCTCCCTGTGTGCAAGGCCTTGTGAAATGCTGGGGAATCACCATCTATTTTGGAGGGTTGTGGTGTATTGACCCTGGCTGGGGGCCAGGTGCCCACCAGAGCTGCTCTATCATGTCCCTTGGTCACCAGACAGGGGAGAAAAAGTATAACAAAAAGCTTCTGGGTCGAGATAAGGACAGGGAGAGATCACTCTACTAGTTATCGTCACGAGCAAAACAGACTGAACTTAGAGAGGAAATTCATCTAACTTATTACTAAATGAAACAGAGTAGAGGAATGAGAAATACAATCAAATCTTAAAACACCTCCCCCCACCCCTCCCATCTTCCCAGGCTCAACTTCACTCCCAGCTTCAACCTCTGCCCCCCCTCAGCAGAACAGGGGGACTGGGAATGGGGGTTATGGTCAGTTCATCACACGTTGTTACTGCTGCTTGTTCCTCCTCAGGGGGAGGACTCCTCTCATCGTTCCCCTGCTCCAGCATGGAGGAGTCCCTCTCACAGGAGACAGTCCTTCACCAACTGCTCCAACGTGAGTCTCTCTCCTACGGGGTGCAGACCTTCAGGAGCAGACTGCTCCAGCGTGGGTCCCCCTCGGGGTCACAAGTCCTGCCAGCAAACCTGCTCTGGCGTGGGCTCCTCTCTCCACGGGTCCACAGGTCCTGCCAGGAGCTTGCTCCAGCACGGGCTTCCCACGGTCCACAGCCTCCTTCAGGTGCCTCCACCTGCTCGGGCGTGGGGTCCTCCATGGGCTGCAGGTGGAATCTCTACACCCCCTCATCCTTCCTCCATGGGCTGCAGGGGGACAGCCTGCTTCACCATGGTCTTCACCACGGGCGGCAGGGGGATCTCTGCTCCGGTGCCTGGAGCACCTCCTGCCCCTCCTTCTGCACTGGCCTTGGTGCCTGAAAAGTTTCTTAAGTCTTCTCCCTCCTCTCTGCGGCTGCAAAAACTCTCTCTAACTGGTTTTTTTCCGTCTTAACTATGTTATCACAGAGGCGCTGATTGGCTTGGCCTTGGCCAGCGGCGGGTCCGTCTTGGAGCCGGCTGGCATTGGCTCTGTCAGACACAGGGGAAGCTTCTGGCAGCTTCTCACAGAAGCCACCCCTGTAGCCCCCCCCGCTACCAAAACCTTGCCACGCAAATCCAACACACTGTGCAATAAAGTTTAAAGGGCTTAGAATAGTCTGGAAGCCCCAAAGCTGGAGCTTGCGTTAATGCTCCCTTTAATGCACAAAAGGCTTTTTCTCGTTCAGGACCCCAAGCTATTGGTTCCACCTCCTCATATTTCATTGCCTCGTTAAGAGGTTTCGCTATGTCACTAAATCCAGGAATCCACGGCCTACAAAATCCCACTTGTCCTAAAAATCCCCTTAATTGTTTCTTTGTTACTGGTCTGGGAATTTCTTGTCTAGCTCTTACCCGTTCTGGATCTACTTCTCTCCCTCCCTGGTTCAAGAATAAACCCCAGATCCTTCTTTACCTGGTGTTGACAGAGTTGCAGTTTGGATAGAAATGCACGGTGACCCTTGTTTGCAAGGTGGATGCACAGATATTCAATATCCCGCGTACAATCTTCAGCCGTATGGCTTGCTAGTAACAGATCCTCGACATACTGAATCAAGACAGAACCGCCAGGACTTTTTAAGTCTCTTAGATGGTTTCTGAGAATTTGAGAAAAAAATAGTTGGTGAACTAGTGAACCCTTGTGGCAAGTGTGTCCAAGTCAACTGTTTCCCTTGCCAAGTAAAAGCAAAAATCGATTGACTTTCTTCAGCAATGGGTATGCTAAAACCTGCTCCTGTTAAATCCAAACCAGTAACATATTGTGCCCATACAATACAGGTGTTTGGGTAAGAATGAAACTCGGGTCAGGGACAAGAGGGTGTGGGGAAATTACATGCTCATTTACTGCGCGGAGATCTTGAACAAATCTGTCTTCCGGATCCCCATCCTTATCTAATCGAGGTTTACTTACTGGCAAGATTGGAGTATGAGATGGACTTTGGCATTCCTTGAGTATTCCTTTTTCTAAGAAAACTGCAATCCGTTTTTGAGTACTCGGAATAGCCTCATCTGCAATCGGGTACTGTTTCATTGATGGAGGTGACCCTCCTTTTGTGTTCATTATTACCGGTTCTGCGGCTAACGATAATCCTATCTCATCACCAGAGCTGCTCCACGGTTCCCGGGGAAGTGCTTCAAGTCCTTTTGGGATTTTAAAAGCCGACCAAATTCCTGCAAAAGATCACGTCCTAGCAAAGACACAGGTGAATTTGGAGGTACCACAGATCTTCCCCATACCATTTTTTCTGCAATGATCGTTGGAAGTGGGGTCGAAATAGATTTTATTTCTTGTCCAACAACCCCTCTTATAAGTACCTTTTCTTTAGAAATCCATGTTCGTGGGAGTGCATCATTCCAAAGGGACAAGGTTGCTCCTGTGTCTACTAAAAATTCAACAAAAAGTCCGTTTAGCTTTGCAGTAATTTGTCCGTACTCGTTTACCTTCACTCCTGCATTCGACATCTTCGCAGTCCTTCGGCAAGCATGGAGTTCAGCTTATTATTTTTCTGTTGTGAGTGAGGGCACGGTGGATACGGTGGATTTGATCCTCGTCCAGCACTTCCTGGGCAGAGTGGGCACTCCCGCTGGGCATGTCCTATCTTCCCCCAGGAAAAACACTCTAAATGGTTAGGATTAGATTGGTTGGGGAAAGGAGGAAAGGGAGCCCTTTCCATCAGTCTTTTTCCGTCAGTTGTGGCTAAATTCCAGTTGGGGTCCTCAGTGGGCCAGGGATTTAATCCTTGACCTCTCTGAGCAATTTCTCAGTCCTTTTGAAGAATTTTCCCTCGCTCATCCATCTGGAATAGTTCTCTCAGCAAAGTTTTCATGTCACTCCAGTTAGGTGTGTACTCAGTGACTATTCCAGCTAGCATTTGTGCACATCCATCTGCATCGTCTCTTAACCTTGGCATTTTACTTTGCCACATGATCAAGTCACCTTGTTTCCAAGGTTTGTGGCGCATCACAGCAGTCACTGCAGGGCCATCAGGAGGAGCTCCTGGTCCTGCTCTGGGATTTGGGATGCAATGCAGTTTCGTGGGAAACATCCCTGCTTGGGGAAGGTCAGTTTCCTCGGCCTCAGGGGCAGAGGGAAGCGAGCTTACCCGTAGTTTAGATGGCTTACGTCTTTGATAAGACCAATCCTACCAAATGTACCAATAATCAATACTTGGACTTGCAGCATCTTCTAAAATGATCCTTAGAAATGTTAACTTATGGGGCTTAAAAGTTCCTTTGGGGGGGGGCCAATATCCATAGGTCCTCCCCCTCGAGTTCGAGTTAGGAATGGCCATTCCTCCTGACACAACCCAATCAGTCTTGTCTTTTGTAAAGTCTGTGCCCCATAAACCTTACTCCAATTTTCTAAAAGGGGCGTCCCCCTTTCAATGCTGGGTGTAGTTCCCGTTTCTTAAATTTCTTTTCCTCTTACCAAATCTTTAGCAAGTTTAAACACAAGGGTACTCCCAGTATTGTCTGGGATCACCCGTGTCCAAGTCTCTTAGGTGAACGCACCTATTTTTGTTATGCCAGCAATGAGCGTTGGTCACGGGTTTGTCCAGAGAATTAGCTGGTGCTCCTTCCTCTTGCGTCCTAGGGTCCCACCTGGGTCGCCATCTGTAAAAGGGTATGAGAAATGTACCAGACGTGAGTTGCCCTAGGTTTGCTTTCTTGCAGCGCTGGATGCACGGGGGAATCGGCTCCGCCCAACGTGCACGCAGGTGATTACCAACGCACAGGTTATATAGACTCAAAACATACATATTCACCATTTTTCTCAAAAAAAGGCAGCCCTATGATAATCATTTCTTGGAATTCATTTACGTAGTCTCCTCCCCGTCACGCCTGCTCAGTGATTTGAGTCGGTGGCCCTCAAGGGGTCTCTGGTGGTCGTCAGTGGTCGCGCAGCCGTGTTTGCTGGATGACCCTCTTCTTGCAGGCACGCGCAGTATCCTCGCCGTGGATGCACCTGTCCGTAACAACTTACTTCATAAGATTAATATTCCCGGGCCTAGTGTGCGGTTGGGTAGGGACTGTACGTGGAACGTAGGAGCATTGTACATTGCACCATTGTACATGGTCAGTTAGCTTCATTACCTGTTACCTTGATTACAAACTAATTATTCCAAGCTAATCATTGTGTAGTTTCTGTCTCACGGCCTCTATCCCACGATGACATTTTCCCCTTTTTGGAAGTTTCCTTCCAGGCCTTGAGTAGCTTTCTGGTTAGCATAAGTTTTCTTATAGCTAAGCTTCTATATTTTCTACAGTTCCCTCCTTTTGTTTTTTTTTGCATCCCTGCAATTATTTATATCTCCAAGCTCCTTGCAATTTTACTATTATACTAGAAAGACAGGGTATACAACATGGAAAAATCACTGTTATACATACGATCCCTTGATACCAATAAGCATGATTTTGCAATTGCATTAAAAAAAAAAAAAAAATTTGCAGGCACAACGAATACTGAGTTACCTGTTCGTCTCCATCCAGAAGGCTCGTTTTCACTGGAAGATAAGTTCCAGGTACCGCTAAAAGTCTCCCAAATAAAACTTCTGCTGGAGATGCACCCACTGGTTGCCTCGGTGTGTTTCTCATGTCCCAAAGTAGTAAATTTAGCGCTTCTGGCCACTTCAAGCCAGTTTGTTTACAGGTTTTAACTAATTTGGCTTTGATCGTCCTAGTCATCCTTTCTATTTGCCCTGATGATTGTGGGTGATAAGGTGTGCGCAATTGCATCTTGCTATTTCATGAATGATAAAGTTGCACTAAAATTGCGGCAGAGAAATGTGCTCCTCTGTCTGAGTCAATTATTTCAGGAACTCCGTACCTAGGTATTCTGTCTTTCAACAGAGCTTTAACCACCGCTTTTGAGTCGTTCTTTCGAGTTGGGAAAGCCTCCACCCAGCCGTGGAGATATTAGCCTGTGCAGGCTGCCCATGGACGTGCTGGTAGCCAGGGATGGACGCCGGCAACAGCAGGGGGGCTGGGGCCACCGCTGTGCCCTCTGCACCAGTGCCACCGGATTCCCCAGGCATGGAGCTACTGCCTTGGGTGCCGTTTTCCCTGGACCCCCTGTGCTCCCTCCCCCTCCCACACAGGCACGGAGCGGTTCTGGAGAAACAGCTTTTAATTGACAAAACACAAGAGAAAAGGTCCCATCAAAGCTACTCCAACCCCCCTCCCTCCCCCCCCCCCCAAATACACCACCCCTCCTCCCCCATCCCCCACTCCCCCCACCTCCACCTCATCCCTGCTCGGGCTCTACTTCCCCCCCGCCACCCGCGTGCTGCCTGCCAGAGCCCTGCGCTTGCTGGCCGGCTTTGGCAAGGCGCTCTGCCCCCGCTTCTTCCCCCGCTTCTCGCAGGCGGCAGCCTGGGACGGTGGCAGGGCCATCCCCGCAGCCCCCCACGGCTCCTGGGGCTCCATCCCCATGGTGTAGAACTCTCCCAGGCTCAGGATGGTGTCAGTGGTCTCGGGGATGCTGTAGTCGGGGGTGAGCAGCTCCTCGGGCAGGGAGAGCGAGGCAAAGTCGCAGTGGGGGGTGGCTGTGCCGGTGCCACCAAGCTCCCCAGGCACAGGGCTGCTGCTGCTGAAAGCATCCTGGCTGACCCCCACCGTGTCCAGGGAGCAACCAAAGAGCCTTAGGGCCTCTTCGAGAGGCACCTCCTCGGACACGGTGAGGTCGCCTGCCAGGTCCCCAAGGACTTGGTTCTGGGAGGCAGCAGAAGGGCAGGAGGGGTCGTTGCTGCCCAGGGGGATGTTGCTGCCCAGGTGTGCCTCCGCAGTGGTGGCCGTGCCGTAGATAGGGAGCTGGGCAGGCTGCTCCTCGACGTGCTGGTAGCCGGCGCTGGATGTTGGCAGCACGGGGGAGGCAAGGGCCACCGTGTTCCCTTCTGCGCCTGTGCCACCATGGTCCCCGTGCATAGGGCTGCTGCCGGCATCCTCGTGGCTGGCCTCCACCCCGTCCAGGGAGCAACCCAAGAGGCTTAGGGCCTCTTGGAGAAGCTCCTCATCGGAGACCTCAAGGTCTCCTGGCAGGTCCTCCAGGGCTTGGCTGGGGGAGTCATAACTGCCCGGGGGGATGTTGGTTTCCGGGTGTGCCCCCGCAGGAGTGGCCGTGCCGCAGATGTTGGTCTGGGCAGGCTGCCCCTCGATGTGCTGGTAGCCGGGGATAGACATCGGCAACACCAGGGGGGCTGGGGCCACCGCTGTGCCCTCTGCGCCAGTGCCACTGGATTCCCCAGGCATGGAGCTACTGCCTTGATTGTCCTGGCTGGCCCCCACCGTGTCCAGGGAGACACCAAAGAGCCTTAGGGCCTCTTGGAGAAGCTCCTCCTCAGAGACTTCAAAGTCTCCATCCGGGTGCCCAGGGACTTGGTGGTGGGGGCCAGCAGAGGGGCTGCAGGGGGTGTCAGGGCCCGGGGGGGGATGTTGGTGCCCGGGTGTGCCCCCGCAGGGGTGGCCGTGCCCGAGCTGTTGATGTGGGCAGGCTGCCCCTCGATGTGCCGGTAGCCAGGGATGGACGTCGGCGGTGCTGGGGGGTCTGGGGCCTCCGCTCTCCCCTGATAGTTTTGGGGTGCGATGTGTGGCGGCTGTCCCTGCGGGGTCAGAGGGGCTGCCCAGGCCGGGAGGGTCCTGCAGCCCCTGGGGCCCCCCCACAGGGCAGCACCCGGCAGAGAAGCGGTGCCACGGCTGAGCGTGGAGCTGGCCGGGGGAGGCAGGCTGGTGACTGTCCACTCGATGTGGAAGACCCGGGGGTCGAAGAAGCAGCCGCATGGAGCCCTCTGCAGACCTGTGTGGGTGAGAGGGAGCTGTGCTGGGCCAGGGGGTTGGGGCCCTCCAAGGACAGCCACCGAGCTGGCCCCGATGGCCGACATCCCCCAGCTCTGTGCTGGGCACGTGGGGAGCTTGTGGCCGGGGTGCTCCGCGCGGGGTGAGCTGCTGTGCTGGTGGGACAGGCTTGCAAAGCAGGGAGGAGACTGGCTTCTAGGAGGTGAAGCGGGAGAGATGGCCCCAAGCATTGGAGAAATGCTCTGGGACTTGGATTTCCTGGGCACGCATCAGCCAGGCGAGAGCAGGGACGCTTGCCTGGGCTTGCTGAAGCCCTGCGCCAAAAGTGCCCTGGGGACAGGGCTGATGGGGATGCTGGGCGTGCGCGGGGGCCGGGGATGGCGAAGGCGCCGGGGTGGCAGAGCAGCCAGGGGTGCCGTACCTGGTGGTGGTAGTGCCTGGTGGCCCTGGGGTGCCACGTGCAGTGAGGGTGCCCAGGCTGCGGGGAAGGGCTGCTGCTGGCGGGGCAGTGGGCACAGGTTGGCTGCGCCTGGAAGAGAGACAGGAGCGATGGCCGGTGGTCACCTCCGCTCTTGCCCCCAAGAACCATCCTGGGCTGCAGGGGTCAGGGTGGGTCTGTACCTTGTGGGTAGAAGGTTTGGGGAAGGAGAAAAGTCTGCGGGAGCCGGGGTGCCGGGGGCCCCCGGGGGCCGCGCGGTGGGAGCCGCAGTGGTGGCGGCGCCATGTTGCGTTCTGGCTGTTGGCTGCTAAGGACTCTCTGGCGTCTCCCAGGAAGGAATGTGGGGTCTCCACGTGTTCCGCCCCGCCCCAACAGCCTCCCCAGCCCCTCCTGCCTGGGGAGGGAAAGGGTTCAGGGGGGGCCTTGCTGCGTTCCCAGAGCTGGCATCTCCTTGGGATTTGTGGGACTTGGTGGGACGAGTGCCACGCCTGGAATGCTGGCATGGAGGCTGCAGGCTGTTCAGGAGGGGTAGGCAGGGCAGGCGAGGTGGAGGTGTCGCACTCTGTGTAAGGGAGAGGTTGGATGGTACAGCCCTTCCAGTCAGCAAGGATGTGGTGGAGAGCCTCTGGGTGAGGCTGAGGGGCATGGAAAACAAAGCAGCTGTTGCAGTGGGTGTCTGCTACCGATGGCCCAGCCGGGATGCCCGCACTGCGGAGTTATTTGATAGGCCCTGAGGAGAAATCTCTGGACGAGCAGCCCTTGTCCTGAATGCAGATTTCGACTTCCCAGACATCCGCTGCTTGTCCGAACAGCGGATTCGTTGCCTGGTGTGCAATAAGCCGATTCTGACACACATAGGAGACATATTGCTTTTTATTCAGGCCTGGGTGCTGGGTGGATTTCCACAAATCAAGCACACCTAATGCCCGTTCTCTGTCATATTTATACACAAACCTTCCAAATGAGGAGACTCCCAATTACAACGAGTGGTTCAGATTTCTTTTGGTAGTATGCAAACTAGAAGGCATGCTCGGTTCTTTTCTCGGCCTTTATCTTTGGGTAGGTGGTATAATTTGGGTAGGGGGCTCGTGGGTCGGTGGTTGCGGAGACCCTGGCCCAAATGACCTTTCCCTTAGTTTCTCAATACTTCTGGCACTCCCAAATGGTTCTTCAGGGTCTGTTGATCAGACTAACGATGTATGGGTTATGCTTCTACCTCTTGACAAGCACGTCTTCCTTGACACCTTGTCTGGGTAAATAGGAACTGACATAATGGTAGCACTGGACAATGGCCATCCTCAGGAGTCCCTAGCCGCTATTTACAAAACTCTCTGTGACATCCTGAACTGTGAAAAACTATCTGTAGCATTCTTAACTATGGAACTATGAAAAACTATTTGTAACTATTTAGCTGCAGATTCATGATTAACTTTCAACCTGGATGAAGGATATCATGGTCAGACTGAAAGCACGCGATTAAACTGTGAAAGAATCAAGGTATGGAAGGATTATTCACTGTGTAAAATCGTCTCATAAGCAGCGCGCTCTGTTGCCCTGTGGATGGTATAATGTCATTGCTGGCGTGACTGGTAATTTTCCGTTTCTTTCCTAGGACAAGGATGCATTGATGAAGGCAAATCCAGGGGTGCAGGTGGTGCCCCACAACGAAGCAACCTGTGGAACCCCAGACATCGCCTGTTACAAAGAGGAAAAAGCAGGCTCTGCAAAAGAGTTACCAAGCCTGAGGAAAGGGGCCAAAAGTGAAGCAATGCCACAGCATAACTTTGGGATGGCAGGTGAGATTTCCATCCCTGTTCCTCAAAGGGAACAGCCTCGTTTTGTTTGAGGGTGCGGTGTTGGAATCAAAGCGCAAGGCCAGTTTTCTTTACTGCAGACTGCGGTGTAGTGCAAATACCTTTCGTGTCCCACATGGAGTTGCCAGGTGCGGTGGGTGGACCCTGGCTGGGGGCCAGGTGCCCACCAGAGCCACTCTAACTCCTCTCATCGTTCCCCTGCTCCAGCATGGAGGAGTCCCTCTCATGGGAGACAGTCCTTCACCAACTTCTCCAACGTGAGTCTCTCTCCTACGGGGTGCAGACCTTCAGGAGCAGACTGCTCCAGCGTGGGTCCCCCGCGGGGTCACAAGTCCTGCCAGCAAACCTGCTCTGGCGTGGGCTCCTCTCTCCACGGGTCCACAGGTCCTGCCAGGAGCTTGCTCCAGCGCGGGCTTCCCACGGTCCACAGCCTCCTTCAGGTGCCTCCACCTGCTCGGGCGTGGGGTCCTCCATGGGCTGCAGGTGGAATCTCTACACCCCCTCATCCTTCCGCCGTGGGCTGCAGGGGGACAGCCTGCTTCACCATGGTCTTCACCACGGGCTGCAGGGGGATCTCTGCTCCGGTGCCTGGAGCACCTCCTGCCCCTCCTTCTGCACTGGCCTTGGTGCCTGAAAAGTTTCTTAAGTCTTCTCCCTCCTCTCTCCGGCTGCAAAAGCTCCCTTTCTAACTGTTTTTTTTCCTTCTTAACTATGTTATCACAGAGGCGCTGATTGGCTTGGCCTTGGCCAGCGGCGGGTCCGTCTTGGAGCCGGCTGGCATTGGCTCTGTCAGACACAGGGGAAGCTTCTGGCAGCTTCTCACAGAAGCCACCCCTGTAGCCCCCCGCTACCAAAACCTTGCCACGCAAATCCAACACACTGTGCAATAAAGTTTAAAGGGCTTAGAATAGTCTGGAAGCCCCAAAGCTGGAGCTCGCGTTAATGCTCCCTTTAATGCACAAAAGGCTTTTTCTCGTTCAGGACCCCAAGCTATTGGTTCCACCTCCTCATTTTTCGTTGCCTCGTTAAGAGGTTTCGCTATGTCACTAAATCCAGGAATCCATGGCCTACAAAATCCCACTTGTCCTAAAAATCCCCTTAATTGTTTCTTTGTTACTGGTCTGGGAATTTCTTGTCTAGCTCTTACCCGTTCTGGATCTACTTCTCTCCCTCCCTGGTTCAAGAATAAACCCCAGATCCTTCTTTACCTGGTGTTGACAGAGTTGCAGTTTGGATAGAAATGCACGGTGACCCTTGTTTGCAAGGTGGATGCACAGATATTCAATATCCCGCGTACAATCTTCAGCCGTATGGCTTGCTAGTAACAGATCCTCGACATACTGAATCAAGACAGAACCGCCAGGACTTTTTAAGTCTCTTAGATGGTTTCTGAGAATTTGAGAAAAAAATAGTTGGTGAACTAGTGAACCCTTGTGGCAAGTGTGTCCAAGTCAACTGTTTCCCTTGCCAAGTAAAAGCAAAAATCGATTGACTTTCTTCAGCAATGGGTATGCTAAAACCTGCTCCTGTTAAATCCAAACCAGTAACATATTGTGCCCATACAATACAGGTGTTTGGGTAAGAATGAAACTCGGGTCAGGGACAAGAGGGTGTGGGGAAATTACATGCTCATTTACTGCGCGGAGATCTTGAACAAATCTGTCTTCCGGATCCCCATCCTTATCTAATCGAGGTTTACTTACTGGCAAGATTGGAGTATGAGATGGACTTTGGCATTCCTTGAGTATTCCTTTTTCTAAGAAAACTGCAATCCGTTTTTGAGTACTCGGAATAGCCTCATCTGCAATCGGGTACTGTTTCATTGATGGAGGTGACCCTCCTTTTGTGTTCATTATTACCGGTTCTGCGGCTAACGATAATCCTATCTCATCACCAGAGCTGCTCCACGGTTCCCGGGGAAGTGCTTCAAGTCCTTTTGGGATTTTAAAAGCCGACCAAATTCCTGCAAAAGATCACGTCCTAGCAAAGACACAGGTGAATTTGGAGGTACCACAGATCTTCCCCATACCATTTTTTCTGCAATGATCGTTGGAAGTGGGGTCGAAATAGATTTTATTTCTTGTCCAACAACCCCTCTTATAAGTACCTTTTCTTTAGAAATCCATGTTCGTGGGAGTGCATCATTCCAAAGGGACAAGGTTGCTCCTGTGTCTACTAAAAATTCAACAAAAAGTCCGTTTAGCTTTGCAGTAATTTGTCCGTACTCGTTTACCTTCACTCCTGCATTCGACATCTTCGCAGTCCTTCGGCAAGCATGGAGTTCAGCTTATTATTTTTCTGTTGTGAGTGAGGGCACGGTGGATACGGTGGATTTGATCCTCGTCCAGCACTTCCTGGGCAGAGTGGGCACTCCCGCTGGGCATGTCCTATCTTCCCCCAGGAAAAACACTCTAAATGGTTAGGATTAGATTGGTTGGGGAAAGGAGGAAAGGGAGCCCTTTCCATCAGTCTTTTTCCGTCAGTTGTGGCTAAATTCCAGTTGGGGTCCTCAGTGGGCCAGGGATTTAATCCTTGACCTCTCTGAGCAATTTCTCAGTCCTTTTGAAGAATTTTCCCTCGCTCATCCATCTGGAATAGTTCTCTCAGCAAAGTTTTCATGTCACTCCAGTTAGGTGTGTACTCAGTGACTATTCCAGCTAGCATTTGTGCACATCCATCTGCATCGTCTCTTAACCTTGGCATTTTACTTTGCCACATGATCAAGTCACCTTGTTTCCAAGGTTTGTGGCGCATCACAGCAGTCACTGCAGGGCCATCAGGAGGAGCTCCTGGTCCTGCTCTGGGATTTGGGATGCAATGCAGTTTCGTGGGAAACATCCCTGCTTGGGGAAGGTCAGTTTCCTCGGCCTCAGGGGCAGAGGGAAGCGAGCTTACCCGTAGTTTAGATGGCTTACGTCTTTGATAAGACCAATCCTACCAAATGTACCAATAATCAATACTTGGACTTGCAGCATCTTCTAAAATGATCCTTAGAAATGTTAACTTATGGGGCTTAAAAGTTCCTTTGGGGGGGGGCCAATATCCATAGGTCCTCCCCCTCGAGTTCGAGTTAGGAATGGCCATTCCTCCTGACACAACCCAATCAGTCTTGTCTTTTGTAAAGTCTGTGCCCCATAAACCTTACTCCAATTTTCTAAAAGGGGCGTCCCCCTTTCAATGCTGGGTGTAGTTCCCGTTTCTTAAATTTCTTTTCCTCTTACCAAATCTTTAGCAAGTTTAAACACAAGGGTACTCCCAGTATTGTCTGGGATCACCCGTGTCCAAGTCTCTTAGGTGAACGCACCTATTTTTGTTATGCCAGCAATGAGCGTTGGTCACGGGTTTGTCCAGAGAATTAGCTGGTGCTCCTTCCTCTTGCGTCCTAGGGTCCCACCTGGGTCGCCATCTGTAAAAGGGTATGAGAAATGTACCAGACGTGAGTTGCCCTAGGTTTGCTTTCTTGCAGCGCTGGATGCACGGGGGAATCGGCTCCGCCCAACGTGCACGCAGGTGATTACCAACGCACAGGTTATATAGACTCAAAACATACATATTCACCATTTTTCTCAAAAAAAGGCAGCCCTATGATAATCATTTCTTGGAATTCATTTACGTAGTCTCCTCCCCGTCACGCCTGCTCAGTGATTTGAGTCGGTGGCCCTCAAGGGGTCTCTGGTGGTCGTCAGTGGTCGCGCAGCCGTGTTTGCTGGATGACCCTCTTCTTGCAGGCACGCGCAGTATCCTCGCCGTGGATGCACCTGTCCGTAACAACTTCATAAGATTAATATTCCCGGGCCTAGTGTGCGGTTGGGTAGGGACTGTACGTGGAACGTAGGAGCATTGTACATTGCACCATTGTACATGGTCAGTTAGCTTCATTACCTGTTACCTTGATTACAAACTAATTATTCCAAGCTAATCATTGTGTAGTTTCTGTCTCACGGCCTCTATCCCACGATGACATTTTCCCCTTTTTGGAAGTTTCCTTCCAGGCCTTGAGTAGCTTTCTGGTTAGCATAAGTTTTCTTATAGCTAAGCTTCTATATTTTCTACAGTTCCCTCCTTTTGTTTTTTTTTGCATCCCTGCAATTATTTATATCTCCAAGCTCCTTGCAATTTTACTATTATACTAGAAAGACAGGGTATACAACATGGAAAAATCACTGTTATACATACGATCCCTTGATACCAATAAGCATGATTTTGCAATTGCATTAAAAAAAAAAAAAAAATTTGCAGGCACAACGAATACTGAGTTACCTGTTCGTCTCCATCCAGAAGGCTCGTTTTCACTGGAAGATAAGTTCCAGGTACCGCTAAAAGTCTCCCAAATAAAACTTCTGCTGGAGATGCACCCACTGGTTGCCTCGGTGTGTTTCTCATGTCCCAAAGTAGTAAATTTAGCGCTTCTGGCCACTTCAAGCCAGTTTGTTTACAGGTTTTAACTAATTTGGCTTTGATCGTCCTAGTCATCCTTTCTATTTGCCCTGATGATTGTGGGTGATAAGGTGTGCGCAATTGCATCTTGCTATTTCATGAATGATAAAGTTGCACTAAAATTGCGGCAGAGAAATGTGCTCCTCTGTCTGAGTCAATTATTTCAGGAACTCCGTACCTAGGTATTCTGTCTTTCAACAGAGCTTTAACCACCGCTTTTGAGTCGTTCTTTCGAGTTGGGAAAGCCTCCACCCAGCCGTGGAGATATTAGCCTGTGCAGGCTGCCCATGGACGTGCTGGTAGCCAGGGATGGACGCCGGCAACAGCAGGGGGGCTGGGGCCACCGCTGTGCCCTCTGCACCAGTGCCACCGGATTCCCCAGGCATGGAGCTACTGCCTTGGGTGCCGTTTTCCCTGGACCCCCTGTGCTCCCTCCCCCTCCCACACAGGCACGGAGCGGTTCTGGAGAAACAGCTTTTAATTGACAAAACACAAGAGAAAAGGTCCCATCAAAGCTACTCCAACCCCCCTCCCTCCCCCCCCCCCCAAATACACCACCCCTCCTCCCCCATCCCCCACTCCCCCCACCTCCACCTCATCCCTGCTCGGGCTCTACTTCCCCCCCGCCACCCGCGTGCTGCCTGCCAGAGCCCTGCGCTTGCTGGCCGGCTTTGGCAAGGCGCTCTGCCCCCGCTTCTTCCCCCGCTTCTCGCAGGCGGCAGCCTGGGACGGTGGCAGGGCCATCCCCGCAGCCCCCCACGGCTCCTGGGGCTCCATCCCCATGGTGTAGAACTCTCCCAGGCTCAGGATGGTGTCAGTGGTCTCGGGGATGCTGTAGTCGGGGGTGAGCAGCTCCTCGGGCAGGGAGAGCGAGGCAAAGTCGCAGTGGGGGGTGGCTGTGCCGGTGCCACCAAGCTCCCCAGGCACAGGGCTGCTGCTGCTGAAAGCATCCTGGCTGACCCCCACCGTGTCCAGGGAGCAACCAAAGAGCCTTAGGGCCTCTTCGAGAGGCACCTCCTCGGACACGGTGAGGTCGCCTGCCAGGTCCCCAAGGACTTGGTTCTGGGAGGCAGCAGAAGGGCAGGAGGGGTCGTTGCTGCCCAGGGGGATGTTGCTGCCCAGGTGTGCCTCCGCAGTGGTGGCCGTGCCGTAGATAGGGAGCTGGGCAGGCTGCTCCTCGACGTGCTGGTAGCCGGCGCTGGATGTTGGCAGCACGGGGGAGGCAAGGGCCACCGTGTTCCCTTCTGCGCCTGTGCCACCATGGTCCCCGTGCATAGGGCTGCTGCCGGCATCCTCGTGGCTGGCCTCCACCCCGTCCAGGGAGCAACCCAAGAGGCTTAGGGCCTCTTGGAGAAGCTCCTCATCGGAGACCTCAAGGTCTCCTGGCAGGTCCTCCAGGGCTTGGCTGGGGGAGTCATAACTGCCCGGGGGGATGTTGGTTTCCGGGTGTGCCCCCGCAGGAGTGGCCGTGCCGCAGATGTTGGTCTGGGCAGGCTGCCCCTCGATGTGCTGGTAGCCGGGGATAGACATCGGCAACACCAGGGGGGCTGGGGCCACCGCTGTGCCCTCTGCGCCAGTGCCACTGGATTCCCCAGGCATGGAGCTACTGCCTTGATTGTCCTGGCTGGCCCCCACCGTGTCCAGGGAGACACCAAAGAGCCTTAGGGCCTCTTGGAGAAGCTCCTCCTCAGAGACTTCAAAGTCTCCATCCGGGTGCCCAGGGACTTGGTGGTGGGGGCCAGCAGAGGGGCTGCAGGGGGTGTCAGGGCCCGGGGGGGGATGTTGGTGCCCGGGTGTGCCCCCGCAGGGGTGGCCGTGCCCGAGCTGTTGATGTGGGCAGGCTGCCCCTCGATGTGCCGGTAGCCAGGGATGGACGTCGGCGGTGCTGGGGGGTCTGGGGCCTCCGCTCTCCCCTGATAGTTTTGGGGTGCGATGTGTGGCGGCTGTCCCTGCGGGGTCAGAGGGGCTGCCCAGGCCGGGAGGGTCCTGCAGCCCCTGGGGCCCCCCCACAGGGCAGCACCCGGCAGAGAAGCGGTGCCACGGCTGAGCGTGGAGCTGGCCGGGGGAGGCAGGCTGGTGACTGTCCACTCGATGTGGAAGACCCGGGGGTCGAAGAAGCAGCCGCATGGAGCCCTCTGCAGACCTGTGTGGGTGAGAGGGAGCTGTGCTGGGCCAGGGGGTTGGGGCCCTCCAAGGACAGCCACCGAGCTGGCCCCGATGGCCGACATCCCCCAGCTCTGTGCTGGGCACGTGGGGAGCTTGTGGCCGGGGTGCTCCGCGCGGGGTGAGCTGCTGTGCTGGTGGGACAGGCTTGCAAAGCAGGGAGGAGACTGGCTTCTAGGAGGTGAAGCGGGAGAGATGGCCCCAAGCATTGGAGAAATGCTCTGGGACTTGGATTTCCTGGGCACGCATCAGCCAGGCGAGAGCAGGGACGCTTGCCTGGGCTTGCTGAAGCCCTGCGCCAAAAGTGCCCTGGGGACAGGGCTGATGGGGATGCTGGGCGTGCGCGGGGGCCGGGGATGGCGAAGGCGCCGGGGTGGCAGAGCAGCCAGGGGTGCCGTACCTGGTGGTGGTAGTGCCTGGTGGCCCTGGGGTGCCACGTGCAGTGAGGGTGCCCAGGCTGCGGGGAAGGGCTGCTGCTGGCGGGGCAGTGGGCACAGGTTGGCTGCGCCTGGAAGAGAGACAGGAGCGATGGCCGGTGGTCACCTCCGCTCTTGCCCCCAAGAACCATCCTGGGCTGCAGGGGTCAGGGTGGGTCTGTACCTTGTGGGTAGAAGGTTTGGGGAAGGAGAAAAGTCTGCGGGAGCCGGGGTGCCGGGGGCCCCCGGGGGCCGCGCGGTGGGAGCCGCAGTGGTGGCGGCGCCATGTTGCGTTCTGGCTGTTGGCTGCTAAGGACTCTCTGGCGTCTCCCAGGAAGGAATGTGGGGTCTCCACGTGTTCCGCCCCGCCCCAACAGCCTCCCCAGCCCCTCCTGCCTGGGGAGGGAAAGGGTTCAGGGGGGGCCTTGCTGCGTTCCCAGAGCTGGCATCTCCTTGGGATTTGTGGGACTTGGTGGGACGAGTGCCACGCCTGGAATGCTGGCATGGAGGCTGCAGGCTGTTCAGGAGGGGTAGGCAGGGCAGGCGAGGTGGAGGTGTCGCACTCTGTGTAAGGGAGAGGTTGGATGGTACAGCCCTTCCAGTCAGCAAGGATGTGGTGGAGAGCCTCTGGGTGAGGCTGAGGGGCATGGAAAACAAAGCAGCTGTTGCAGTGGGTGTCTGCTACCGATGGCCCAGCCGGGATGCCCGCACTGCGGAGTTATTTGATAGGCCCTGAGGAGAAATCTCTGGACGAGCAGCCCTTGTCCTGAATGCAGATTTCGACTTCCCAGACATCCGCTGCTTGTCCGAACAGCGGATTCGTTGCCTGGTGTGCAATAAGCCGATTCTGACACACATAGGAGACATATTGCTTTTTATTCAGGCCTGGGTGCTGGGTGGATTTCCACAAATCAAGCACACCTAATGCCCGTTCTCTGTCATATTTATACACAAACCTTCCAAATGAGGAGACTCCCAATTACAACGAGTGGTTCAGATTTCTTTTGGTAGTATGCAAACTAGAAGGCATGCTCGGTTCTTTTCTCGGCCTTTATCTTTGGGTAGGTGGTATAATTTGGGTAGGGGGCTCGTGGGTCGGTGGTTGCGGAGACCCTGGCCCAAATGACCTTTCCCTTAGTTTCTCAATACTTCTGGCACTCCCAAATGGTTCTTCAGGGTCTGTTGATCAGACTAACGATGTATGGGTTATGCTTCTACCTCTTGACAAGCACGTCTTCCTTGACACCTTGTCTGGGTAAATAGGAACTGACATAATGGTAGCACTGGACAATGGCCATCCTCAGGAGTCCCTAGCCGCTATTTACAAAACTCTCTGTGACATCCTGAACTGTGAAAAACTATCTGTAGCATTCTTAACTATGGAACTATGAAAAACTATTTGTAACTATTTAGCTGCAGATTCATGATTAACTTTCAACCTGGATGAAGGATATCATGGTCAGACTGAAAGCACGCGATTAAACTGTGAAAGAATCAAGGTATGGAAGGATTATTCACTGTGTAAAATCGTCTCATAAGCAGCGCGCTCTGTTGCCCTGTGGATGGTATAATGTCATTGCTGGCGTGACTGGTAATTTTCCGTTTCTTTCCTAGGACAAGGATGCATTGATGAAGGCAAATCCAGGGGTGCAGGTGGTGCCCCACAACGAAGCAACCTGTGGAACCCCAGACATCGCCTGTTACAAAGAGGAAAAAGCAGGCTCTGCAAAAGAGTTACCAAGCCTGAGGAAAGGGGCCAAAAGTGAAGCAATGCCACAGCATAACTTTGGGATGGCAGGTGAGATTTCCATCCCTGTTCCTCAAAGGGAACAGCCTCGTTTTGTTTGAGGGTGCGGTGTTGGAATCAAAGCGCAAGGCCAGTTTTCTTTACTGCAGACTGCGGTGTAGTGCAAATACCTTTCGTGTCCCACATGGAGTTGCCAGGTGCGGTGGGTGGACCCTGGCTGGGGGCCAGGTGCCCACCAGAGCCACTCTAACTCCTCTCATCGTTCCCCTGCTCCAGCATGGAGGAGTCCCTCTCATGGGAGACAGTCCTTCACCAACTTCTCCAACGTGAGTCTCTCTCCTACGGGGTGCAGACCTTCAGGAGCAGACTGCTCCAGCGTGGGTCCCCCGCGGGGTCACAAGTCCTGCCAGCAAACCTGCTCTGGCGTGGGCTCCTCTCTCCACGGGTCCACAGGTCCTGCCAGGAGCTTGCTCCAGCGCGGGCTTCCCACGGTCCACAGCCTCCTTCAGGTGCCTCCACCTGCTCGGGCGTGGGGTCCTCCATGGGCTGCAGGTGGAATCTCTACACCCCCTCATCCTTCCGCCGTGGGCTGCAGGGGGACAGCCTGCTTCACCATGGTCTTCACCACGGGCTGCAGGGGGATCTCTGCTCCGGTGCCTGGAGCACCTCCTGCCCCTCCTTCTGCACTGGCCTTGGTGCCTGAAAAGTTTCTTAAGTCTTCTCCCTCCTCTCTCCGGCTGCAAAAGCTCCCTTTCTAACTGTTTTTTTTCCTTCTTAACTATGTTATCACAGAGGCGCTGATTGGCTTGGCCTTGGCCAGCGGCGGGTCCGTCTTGGAGCCGGCTGGCATTGGCTCTGTCAGACACAGGGGAAGCTTCTGGCAGCTTCTCACAGAAGCCACCCCTGTAGCCCCCCGCTACCAAAACCTTGCCACGCAAATCCAACACACTGTGCAATAAAGTTTAAAGGGCTTAGAATAGTCTGGAAGCCCCAAAGCTGGAGCTCGCGTTAATGCTCCCTTTAATGCACAAAAGGCTTTTTCTCGTTCAGGACCCCAAGCTATTGGTTCCACCTCCTCATTTTTCGTTGCCTCGTTAAGAGGTTTCGCTATGTCACTAAATCCAGGAATCCATGGCCTACAAAATCCCACTTGTCCTAAAAATCCCCTTAATTGTTTCTTTGTTACTGGTCTGGGAATTTCTTGTCTAGCTCTTACCCGTTCTGGATCTACTTCTCTCCCTCCCTGGTTCAAGAATAAACCCCAGATCCTTCTTTACCTGGTGTTGACAGAGTTGCAGTTTGGATAGAAATGCACGGTGACCCTTGTTTGCAAGGTGGATGCACAGATATTCAATATCCCGCGTACAATCTTCAGCCGTATGGCTTGCTAGTAACAGATCCTCGACATACTGAATCAAGACAGAACCGCCAGGACTTTTTAAGTCTCTTAGATGGTTTCTGAGAATTTGAGAAAAAAATAGTTGGTGAACTAGTGAACCCTTGTGGCAAGTGTGTCCAAGTCAACTGTTTCCCTTGCCAAGTAAAAGCAAAAATCGATTGACTTTCTTCAGCAATGGGTATGCTAAAACCTGCTCCTGTTAAATCCAAACCAGTAACATATTGTGCCCATACAATACAGGTGTTTGGGTAAGAATGAAACTCGGGTCAGGGACAAGAGGGTGTGGGGAAATTACATGCTCATTTACTGCGCGGAGATCTTGAACAAATCTGTCTTCCGGATCCCCATCCTTATCTAATCGAGGTTTACTTACTGGCAAGATTGGAGTATGAGATGGACTTTGGCATTCCTTGAGTATTCCTTTTTCTAAGAAAACTGCAATCCGTTTTTGAGTACTCGGAATAGCCTCATCTGCAATCGGGTACTGTTTCATTGATGGAGGTGACCCTCCTTTTGTGTTCATTATTACCGGTTCTGCGGCTAACGATAATCCTATCTCATCACCAGAGCTGCTCCACGGTTCCCGGGGAAGTGCTTCAAGTCCTTTTGGGATTTTAAAAGCCGACCAAATTCCTGCAAAAGATCACGTCCTAGCAAAGACACAGGTGAATTTGGAGGTACCACAGATCTTCCCCATACCATTTTTTCTGCAATGATCGTTGGAAGTGGGGTCGAAATAGATTTTATTTCTTGTCCAACAACCCCTCTTATAAGTACCTTTTCTTTAGAAATCCATGTTCGTGGGAGTGCATCATTCCAAAGGGACAAGGTTGCTCCTGTGTCTACTAAAAATTCAACAAAAAGTCCGTTTAGCTTTGCAGTAATTTGTCCGTACTCGTTTACCTTCACTCCTGCATTCGACATCTTCGCAGTCCTTCGGCAAGCATGGAGTTCAGCTTATTATTTTTCTGTTGTGAGTGAGGGCACGGTGGATACGGTGGATTTGATCCTCGTCCAGCACTTCCTGGGCAGAGTGGGCACTCCCGCTGGGCATGTCCTATCTTCCCCCAGGAAAAACACTCTAAATGGTTAGGATTAGATTGGTTGGGGAAAGGAGGAAAGGGAGCCCTTTCCATCAGTCTTTTTCCGTCAGTTGTGGCTAAATTCCAGTTGGGGTCCTCAGTGGGCCAGGGATTTAATCCTTGACCTCTCTGAGCAATTTCTCAGTCCTTTTGAAGAATTTTCCCTCGCTCATCCATCTGGAATAGTTCTCTCAGCAAAGTTTTCATGTCACTCCAGTTAGGTGTGTACTCAGTGACTATTCCAGCTAGCATTTGTGCACATCCATCTGCATCGTCTCTTAACCTTGGCATTTTACTTTGCCACATGATCAAGTCACCTTGTTTCCAAGGTTTGTGGCGCATCACAGCAGTCACTGCAGGGCCATCAGGAGGAGCTCCTGGTCCTGCTCTGGGATTTGGGATGCAATGCAGTTTCGTGGGAAACATCCCTGCTTGGGGAAGGTCAGTTTCCTCGGCCTCAGGGGCAGAGGGAAGCGAGCTTACCCGTAGTTTAGATGGCTTACGTCTTTGATAAGACCAATCCTACCAAATGTACCAATAATCAATACTTGGACTTGCAGCATCTTCTAAAATGATCCTTAGAAATGTTAACTTATGGGGCTTAAAAGTTCCTTTGGGGGGGGGCCAATATCCATAGGTCCTCCCCCTCGAGTTCGAGTTAGGAATGGCCATTCCTCCTGACACAACCCAATCAGTCTTGTCTTTTGTAAAGTCTGTGCCCCATAAACCTTACTCCAATTTTCTAAAAGGGGCGTCCCCCTTTCAATGCTGGGTGTAGTTCCCGTTTCTTAAATTTCTTTTCCTCTTACCAAATCTTTAGCAAGTTTAAACACAAGGGTACTCCCAGTATTGTCTGGGATCACCCGTGTCCAAGTCTCTTAGGTGAACGCACCTATTTTTGTTATGCCAGCAATGAGCGTTGGTCACGGGTTTGTCCAGAGAATTAGCTGGTGCTCCTTCCTCTTGCGTCCTAGGGTCCCACCTGGGTCGCCATCTGTAAAAGGGTATGAGAAATGTACCAGACGTGAGTTGCCCTAGGTTTGCTTTCTTGCAGCGCTGGATGCACGGGGGAATCGGCTCCGCCCAACGTGCACGCAGGTGATTACCAACGCACAGGTTATATAGACTCAAAACATACATATTCACCATTTTTCTCAAAAAAAGGCAGCCCTATGATAATCATTTCTTGGAATTCATTTACGTAGTCTCCTCCCCGTCACGCCTGCTCAGTGATTTGAGTCGGTGGCCCTCAAGGGGTCTCTGGTGGTCGTCAGTGGTCGCGCAGCCGTGTTTGCTGGATGACCCTCTTCTTGCAGGCACGCGCAGTATCCTCGCCGTGGATGCACCTGTCCGTAACAACTTACTTCATAAGATTAATATTCCCGGGCCTAGTGTGCGGTTGGGTAGGGACTGTACGTGGAACGTAGGAGCATTGTACATTGCACCATTGTACATGGTCAGTTAGCTTCATTACCTGTTACCTTGATTACAAACTAATTATTCCAAGCTAATCATTGTGTAGTTTCTGTCTCACGGCCTCTATCCCACGATGACATTTTCCCCTTTTTGGAAGTTTCCTTCCAGGCCTTGAGTAGCTTTCTGGTTAGCATAAGTTTTCTTATAGCTAAGCTTCTATATTTTCTACAGTTCCCTCCTTTTGTTTTTTTTTGCATCCCTGCAATTATTTATATCTCCAAGCTCCTTGCAATTTTACTATTATACTAGAAAGACAGGGTATACAACATGGAAAAATCACTGTTATACATACGATCCCTTGATACCAATAAGCATGATTTTGCAATTGCATTAAAAAAAAAAAAAAAATTTGCAGGCACAACGAATACTGAGTTACCTGTTCGTCTCCATCCAGAAGGCTCGTTTTCACTGGAAGATAAGTTCCAGGTACCGCTAAAAGTCTCCCAAATAAAACTTCTGCTGGAGATGCACCCACTGGTTGCCTCGGTGTGTTTCTCATGTCCCAAAGTAGTAAATTTAGCGCTTCTGGCCACTTCAAGCCAGTTTGTTTACAGGTTTTAACTAATTTGGCTTTGATCGTCCTAGTCATCCTTTCTATTTGCCCTGATGATTGTGGGTGATAAGGTGTGCGCAATTGCATCTTGCTATTTCATGAATGATAAAGTTGCACTAAAATTGCGGCAGAGAAATGTGCTCCTCTGTCTGAGTCAATTATTTCAGGAACTCCGTACCTAGGTATTCTGTCTTTCAACAGAGCTTTAACCACCGCTTTTGAGTCGTTCTTTCGAGTTGGGAAAGCCTCCACCCAGCCGTGGAGATATTAGCCTGTGCAGGCTGCCCATGGACGTGCTGGTAGCCAGGGATGGACGCCGGCAACAGCAGGGGGGCTGGGGCCACCGCTGTGCCCTCTGCACCAGTGCCACCGGATTCCCCAGGCATGGAGCTACTGCCTTGGGTGCCGTTTTCCCTGGACCCCCTGTGCTCCCTCCCCCTCCCACACAGGCACGGAGCGGTTCTGGAGAAACAGCTTTTAATTGACAAAACACAAGAGAAAAGGTCCCATCAAAGCTACTCCAACCCCCCTCCCTCCCCCCCCCCCCAAATACACCACCCCTCCTCCCCCATCCCCCCACTCCCCCCACCTCCACCTCATCCCTGCTCGGGCTCTACTTCCCCCCCGCCACCCGCGTGCTGCCTGCCAGAGCCCTGCGCTTGCTGGCCGGCTTTGGCAAGGCGCTCTGCCCCCGCTTCTTCCCCCGCTTCTCGCAGGCGGCAGCCTGGGACGGTGGCAGGGCCATCCCCGCAGCCCCCCACGGCTCCTGGGGCTCCATCCCCATGGTGTAGAACTCTCCCAGGCTCAGGATGGTGTCAGTGGTCTCGGGGATGCTGTAGTCGGGGGTGAGCAGCTCCTCGGGCAGGGAGAGCGAGGCAAAGTCGCAGTGGGGGGTGGCTGTGCCGGTGCCACCAAGCTCCCCAGGCACAGGGCTGCTGCTGCTGAAAGCATCCTGGCTGACCCCCACCGTGTCCAGGGAGCAACCAAAGAGCCTTAGGGCCTCTTCGAGAGGCACCTCCTCGGACACGGTGAGGTCGCCTGCCAGGTCCCCAAGGACTTGGTTCTGGGAGGCAGCAGAAGGGCAGGAGGGGTCGTTGCTGCCCAGGGGGATGTTGCTGCCCAGGTGTGCCTCCGCAGTGGTGGCCGTGCCGTAGATAGGGAGCTGGGCAGGCTGCTCCTCGACGTGCTGGTAGCCGGCGCTGGATGTTGGCAGCACGGGGGAGGCAAGGGCCACCGTGTTCCCTTCTGCGCCTGTGCCACCATGGTCCCCGTGCATAGGGCTGCTGCCGGCATCCTCGTGGCTGGCCTCCACCCCGTCCAGGGAGCAACCCAAGAGGCTTAGGGCCTCTTGGAGAAGCTCCTCATCGGAGACCTCAAGGTCTCCTGGCAGGTCCTCCAGGGCTTGGCTGGGGGAGTCATAACTGCCCGGGGGGATGTTGGTTTCCGGGTGTGCCCCCGCAGGAGTGGCCGTGCCGCAGATGTTGGTCTGGGCAGGCTGCCCCTCGATGTGCTGGTAGCCGGGGATAGACATCGGCAACACCAGGGGGGCTGGGGCCACCGCTGTGCCCTCTGCGCCAGTGCCACCGGATTCCCCAGGCATGGAGCTACTGCCTTGATTGTCCTGGCTGGCCCCCACCGTGTCCAGGGAGACACCAAAGAGCCTTAGGGCCTCTTGGAGAAGCTCCTCCTCAGAGACTTCAAAGTCTCCATCCGGGTGCCCAGGGACTTGGTGGTGGGGGCCAGCAGAGGGGCTGCAGGGGGTGTCAGGGCCCGGGGGGGGATGTTGGTGCCCGGGTGTGCCCCCGCAGGGGTGGCCGTGCCCGAGCTGTTGATGTGGGCAGGCTGCCCCTCGATGTGCCGGTAGCCAGGGATGGACGTCGGCGGTGCTGGGGGGTCTGGGGCCTCCGCTCTCCCCTGATAGTTTTGGGGTGCGATGTGTGGCGGCTGTCCCTGCGGGGTCAGAGGGGCTGCCCAGGCCGGGAGGGTCCTGCAGCCCCTGGGGCCCCCCCACAGGGCAGCACCCGGCAGAGAAGCGGTGCCACGGCTGAGCGTGGAGCTGGCCGGGGGAGGCAGGCTGGTGACTGTCCACTCGATGTGGAAGACCCGGGGGTCGAAGAAGCAGCCGCATGGAGCCCTCTGCAGACCTGTGTGGGTGAGAGGGAGCTGTGCTGGGCCAGGGGGTTGGGGCCCTCCAAGGACAGCCACCGAGCTGGCCCCGATGGCCGACATCCCCCAGCTCTGTGCTGGGCACGTGGGGAGCTTGTGGCCGGGGTGCTCCGCGCGGGGTGAGCTGCTGTGCTGGTGGGACAGGCTTGCAAAGCAGGGAGGAGACTGGCTTCTAGGAGGTGAAGCGGGAGAGATGGCCCCAAGCATTGGAGAAATGCTCTGGGACTTGGATTTCCTGGGCACGCATCAGCCAGGCGAGAGCAGGGACGCTTGCCTGGGCTTGCTGAAGCCCTGCGCCAAAAGTGCCCTGGGGACAGGGCTGATGGGGATGCTGGGCGTGCGCGGGGGCCGGGGATGGCGAAGGCGCCGGGGTGGCAGAGCAGCCAGGGGTGCCGTACCTGGTGGTGGTAGTGCCTGGTGGCCCTGGGGTGCCACGTGCAGTGAGGGTGCCCAGGCTGCGGGGAAGGGCTGCTGCTGGCGGGGCAGTGGGCACAGGTTGGCTGCGCCTGGAAGAGAGACAGGAGCGATGGCCGGTGGTCACCTCCGCTCTTGCCCCCAAGAACCATCCTGGGCTGCAGGGGTCAGGGTGGGTCTGTACCTTGTGGGTAGAAGGTTTGGGGAAGGAGAAAAGTCTGCGGGAGCCGGGGTGCCGGGGGCCCCCGGGGGCCGCGCGGTGGGAGCCGCAGTGGTGGCGGCGCCATGTTGCGTTCTGGCTGTTGGCTGCTAAGGACTCTCTGGCGTCTCCCAGGAAGGAATGTGGGGTCTCCACGTGTTCCGCCCCGCCCCAACAGCCTCCCCAGCCCCTCCTGCCTGGGGAGGGAAAGGGTTCAGGGGGGGCCTTGCTGCGTTCCCAGAGCTGGCATCTCCTTGGGATTTGTGGGACTTGGTGGGACGAGTGCCACGCCTGGAATGCTGGCATGGAGGCTGCAGGCTGTTCAGGAGGGGTAGGCAGGGCAGGCGAGGTGGAGGTGTCGCACTCTGTGTAAGGGAGAGGTTGGATGGTACAGCCCTTCCAGTCAGCAAGGATGTGGTGGAGAGCCTCTGGGTGAGGCTGAGGGGCATGGAAAACAAAGCAGCTGTTGCAGTGGGTGTCTGCTACCGATGGCCCAGCCGGGATGCCCGCACTGCGGAGTTATTTGATAGGCCCTGAGGAGAAATCTCTGGACGAGCAGCCCTTGTCCTGAATGCAGATTTCGACTTCCCAGACATCCGCTGCTTGTCCGAACAGCGGATTCGTTGCCTGGTGTGCAATAAGCCGATTCTGACACACATAGGAGACATATTGCTTTTTATTCAGGCCTGGGTGCTGGGTGGATTTCCACAAATCAAGCACACCTAATGCCCGTTCTCTGTCATATTTATACACAAACCTTCCAAATGAGGAGACTCCCAATTACAACGAGTGGTTCAGATTTCTTTTGGTAGTATGCAAACTAGAAGGCATGCTCGGTTCTTTTCTCGGCCTTTATCTTTGGGTAGGTGGTATAATTTGGGTAGGGGGCTCGTGGGTCGGTGGTTGCGGAGACCCTGGCCCAAATGACCTTTCCCTTAGTTTCTCAATACTTCTGGCACTCCCAAATGGTTCTTCAGGGTCTGTTGATCAGACTAACGATGTATGGGTTATGCTTCTACCTCTTGACAAGCACGTCTTCCTTGACACCTTGTCTGGGTAAATAGGAACTGACATAATGGTAGCACTGGACAATGGCCATCCTCAGGAGTCCCTAGCCGCTATTTACAAAACTCTCTGTGACATCCTGAACTGTGAAAAACTATCTGTAGCATTCTTAACTATGGAACTATGAAAAACTATTTGTAACTATTTAGCTGCAGATTCATGATTAACTTTCAACCTGGATGAAGGATATCATGGTCAGACTGAAAGCACGCGATTAAACTGTGAAAGAATCAAGGTATGGAAGGATTATTCACTGTGTAAAATCGTCTCATAAGCAGCGCGCTCTGTTGCCCTGTGGATGGTATAATGTCATTGCTGGCGTGACTGGTAATTTTCCGTTTCTTTCCTAGGACAAGGATGCATTGATGAAGGCAAATCCAGGGGTGCAGGTGGTGCCCCACAACGAAGCAACCTGTGGAACCCCAGACATCGCCTGTTACAAAGAGGAAAAAGCAGGCTCTGCAAAAGAGTTACCAAGCCTGAGGAAAGGGGCCAAAAGTGAAGCAATGCCACAGCATAACTTTGGGATGGCAGGTGAGATTTCCATCCCTGTTCCTCAAAGGGAACAGCCTCGTTTTGTTTGAGGGTGCGGTGTTGGAATCAAAGCGCAAGGCCAGTTTTCTTTACTGCAGACTGCGGTGTAGTGCAAATACCTTTCGTGTCCCACATGGAGTTGCCAGGTGCGGTGGGTGGACCCTGGCTGGGGGCCAGGTGCCCACCAGAGCCACTCTAACTCCTCTCATCGTTCCCCTGCTCCAGCATGGAGGAGTCCCTCTCATGGGAGACAGTCCTTCACCAACTTCTCCAACGTGAGTCTCTCTCCTACGGGGTGCAGACCTTCAGGAGCAGACTGCTCCAGCGTGGGTCCCCCGCGGGGTCACAAGTCCTGCCAGCAAACCTGCTCTGGCGTGGGCTCCTCTCTCCACGGGTCCACAGGTCCTGCCAGGAGCTTGCTCCAGCGCGGGCTTCCCACGGTCCACAGCCTCCTTCAGGTGCCTCCACCTGCTCGGGCGTGGGGTCCTCCATGGGCTGCAGGTGGAATCTCTACACCCCCTCATCCTTCCGCCGTGGGCTGCAGGGGGACAGCCTGCTTCACCATGGTCTTCACCACGGGCGGCAGGGGGATCTCTGCTCCGGTGCCTGGAGCACCTCCTGCCCCTCCTTCTGCACTGGCCTTGGTGCCTGAAAAGTTTCTTAAGTCTTCTCCCTCCTCTCTCCGGCTGCAAAAGCTCCCTTTCTAACTGTTTTTTTCCTTCTTAACTATGTTATCACAGAGGCGCTGAATGGCTTGGCCTTGGCCAGCGGCGGGTCCGTCTTAGAGCCGGCTGGCATTGGCTCTGTCAGACACAGGGGAAGCTTCTGGCAGCTTCTCACAGAAGCCACCCCTGTAGCCCCCCCCGCTACCAAAACCTTGCCACGCAAATCCAACACAGACACTCACTGTGGCTTTCAAGGTGAGATTTACATTTGTATCGTGCCTTACGTACCTTGATCTTGTAGAGAGGGCTGGGATGTGTTTGCAGACTAGGGGGCCTGTGAACTGGGCAGATAGTCCAAAATAGTCCTTTTTTGGCTATTCAGAACTGCCAGTGGATTTGTGCCTCTCATCCAAATGGTGCTTTCCAGCCCTGCACTCCCAACTTTGGGCCAGAGCCCTTCACAGTTGCCTTCTCAAGCCCCAGAAATGCCTTATAAGCTACACTGCATCTTATTAATTTGAATCGGTGCCGTCCCCTTCTCTCATTTACTGCTTATTGCAGGAGGCTTTGGTTGTGTGTGTGTCAGCATCAGGACGCTCTGAGCTCAAGGCTCCTGCCTGACGTTGGCTGAACTCTGCTGCCTCTGCAGCTTGGGACTGGCCTGGCGTTTTTCAGGCGGGAGAAAGGTGCTTCTGGTACTCTGGCACGATCAGAAAGCATCAGCGTTTGCGTTATAGCAACACCTAAGGGTCCTGCTGGGTTAAAACCACCAGTGTGAATGACTGCGAAGAACATGCAGGCTCCTGCTCCCAAGGAAGGTTATGTCTTTCTAGCTAGCACAGTCCCTTCAGATTTACTCCCCAAAACAGCCCCAGGCAACAATCCGTTTGGTCCTCATGTCTTCTGCAAGCACAGCAGCCCATCCCCAGCAACGCACAGCAATCCAGAGTGAAAGAGGTGCCAGCACACAAATGGAAAGCAACCCTTGCGCCTGTGCTGGCAGCATCCGTCACAGGCTGGTGGCTGCGTGCGAGCTGTTGGTGCCAAAACAAGACACAAAGATGGTCCCTCACCTGCCCATGCTGATGATGCTGCATTTAGCTCACCTTCAGCGTGCTCTGCGAAGCAGTGAAAGGCATAAAAGCAAAGTCAAGTCATCTCCCAGCCTGACCTTGGGCTCGCAGGACCCCGTGGACTTGCTCCCTTTTCTTCTGCAGTGAAAGCTGGCGTGCACACTCCCAGATAACAGCTTTTACCAAGGAAACCCGGCATCTTTAGGAGGAGCTGAGAGGTATAAAAAGCAGGTGCTGTGCAAAGAAGACAGCAGAGCCTGCAAATGGAGAGTTCCCTCGCGGGCAGATGGGAAACGCGTCTTGCTAGCAGGAAAGAGGGCTGGGGGAGGTTTGCTCACACCAAGGTGGTGTTGGTTACAGAGCTCGTTGATTTGCCTATTTTGTGACTCAGTGCACATCTCCATAACATTAGCTCACCCACCTCCTTCCCCAGCCTCCGAGGAATTGCTTGTTATTTGTATTCGCGGCTAATTAAAACCTCTTCAAGCTCAACCCCCTGATTACGGAGTGAGGGCTGAGACCACAAGCAGAGCACAGTGGAGGATGCCACAGCCCATAGGCTGACCCCACACCACCCTGCAGACCCCACATTTGCATTCAGGACATTATTTACTCTGCTACTAGCAATGTTCTCTTAAAATATATTGAAGGAGAGATTGGGAAAATGAAGTGTATGAGATTTAGCTCGCACTAGAGGATTTCAGCATCCAAGAAAGCCAGAGCGTCCAGTCCCTCAGACTTAATAGAAACCTCCTGCTTTATTAATGTTGCCTTTTTTTTTTTTTTTTTTTTTCCCCTTGTCCACAGGTCCTGGGCAGAAAGTCAAAGCTGTATTTGAGGAGCTTTCCTGGAGGTTTTCATTAATAGCAGGGCCAGCCAGGGAATCCACTGCAAATGTAAAAATAATAGATTTGAGAGCCCTAAAAGGATGGAGATTTACTCACTGTGGAAATATTAGGGAGAAAGTAGGAGCGGGGCGTTCCCATGGCTCGGCGTTGCCTGCCTGTGAGCTTTGAAAGCTGCCCGAAGGCCAAGGAGATGCTGGGCAATGGGAGCAGGAAGGAAGGTTGCCTCTGAGCGGCACGGCAAGGCAGCTGCGGCGGCTCTGCTCAGCACTGATCTTCCACTGCTGGTGGACATGCCTAAACATAGGATCGTTTCGGGTCCTTCCCAGGCTAAAGAGAAAAAGGTTAGGTGGACAGAGAAGATCTGCTCCTTGTTCCCACCTTGGAGATGAAGGTGCAGGGTGGTGCTGATCCTCAGCAGGTCAGGAGGGACACGCAGAGATGTGGGCAGGAGAGAGGGATGCTGCTTGGTGCGAGAGAAGGACAACAGCATCCAGTTCTTGTGGGGCTGCTGAGACCACGTCCCTTGCTTCCAGCTGACTCTTGCCAACAGGACTGTAACCGTGGGATAGGGGCCGTGAAACAGAAACTATAGGATCAGGTTGAGATAATTAGTTTGCAACCAAGGTAATAGGCAATGAAGCTCACTGACCATGGCAAGGTACAATGCTGCTATGTCCCATGTATAGTCCCTACCAAACTGAACAATAGGTTTGGAGATATTAATCTTATGAAGTAAGTCGTTATGGACAGGTGCACCCACAGCAAGGATACTGTGCATGCCTGCAAGAAGAAGGTCACCCAGCGGACACGGGTGCGAGACCACTGATGACCACCAGAGACCCTTGAGGACCACCGACTCAAATCACTGAGCATGCGTGACGGGGAGGAGAATATGGAAATGGATTCCAAGAAATGATTATCATAGGACTGCCCTTTCTGAGAAAAACGATGAATATGTATGTTTTGATGCTACATACCCTGTGTGTTGGTGATCACCTGGCATGCACGTGCATCCAACGCTGCAATAAAGAATGCCTGCCTTTTAACACTACATTGGTGTTACGAGGTTTATTCCCGGATTTTTGGTGACAGGGTCATTTGAGTATTCTCCCTTATTTGGCAAAACAAGGAAGAGGTTTCCAAGGCACACCTTAGCACTTGCGACCCACACATTACCCTGTTGTCCCATGGAGAGGCTTTGGGTCTTTTATTAAGTTTAGTTGAGGACAGGAAGTCATCAGCAGGATGGGAAATCGCAGAGATGGGAAGTTGTTGTGATATGAAAAAACAAACCAGTGCAAGGCTGGCTGAAGCAAGTGCTGGCGGAATGATTGCCGTGGGGACAGACACCCTAGAACACAGTTTGTCCCAAACCAACCCCAGACTCCCCAACTGCCACAGGCAGTACAGCACCAGGCTCCTGCTCGTCCTGGTGCTCCTGCCCTCCAGGTAAGCCCCCAACCAGCTCTGCCTGCCAATATCTCAGCCCATCACCCCTCTTCGCTTCCCCCAACACAGAGGTTCCCCCTACGGATACCAATGGCATTGGAGGTGCCTGGCGTGAGCTTCATGCCCACGGCTGGGGACAGCAGGTGGTGACAGGGACGCTGGTGCCCCACCAGCCGATGGGCCTAGGGCCATGTTCCGTGGTTGATGCGAAGCCCCGGCACCACGCGGCTCAGCATTGGGTGCAGGGCCTCCCTGTGGTCCACACCCTGCCCGGCAGCACCAAGAAGCCGTTGCAGCCCTCCGACAATGGCATGCGTCTCATCAAGGACAGTGTCCCCGACGTCAGCCCCCACCACCCCATCGCAGCTCTGCCACACGGCAGAACCCAGGCAGAGCTTTGTGGACTGGCAGAGCCCGTGAGCAGGCATCCCATGCCCAGGAAAGCTTGCAAGGACACCGTCCCCAATATCCCCAGAGTTCCCAACAGCCCCTTCTTGACTGCCCTTCTCAATGAGCTCCCTGACTTCTCTGAGTACGTGGCGAAGGGTGGCTTCCCCAAGGAGCAATCAGCGGTGGTGGGGCTGAGGGACAGTGTGTGTGTGGAGGGGGCTGGTTGTTTTTCCTTTTGAAACCTCTTTCTTTGAAATAAGAAAGGGAAGAAAAGACATTAAGCATCTACAAAGAGACAAGGCTCTACCAGAAGTGTAGGATCTAGTAGCAAGAAGGGACTGTCAGAATTGACTTGAGTCAGAAAACGGGAAGGGTCAGCAAGTCCTTAAGCACAATTCACAAAAGTGAAGCAATCCTGGCAGCGTAGTACTTTTGGCCATCCAAATACTTGATCGGCAAGGGGTCAGGCCTTCAAACAAGAGGACAGCAGAGCAAGGAAAATGTAAAAAGGGAAGACATATCTTGAAAGACAATGCCTGAAGAGGCACCTCATTTGGAGGAAGGAGAGACTGGAAGAGATCTCCAGGCTCACCATAAACTTACTTAACGCCATATGAAGCAATAAGGGGTTGGCTGGTTGCTTTCTACTTTCTTTATTCCCATTGGAAGGCTGTTGCAGAACCCAGATCTTCCCAGCATTAAGAGTTTTCTTCCAGTTTTCTGCTTCAATTTACTCAGGGCCAGGCAGTACGCTTTTTTTCAAGCTTAGTAACTCTTCTCCCTTCATGCTGTTTCCTGCTTCTGCATTCACAGCAGTCACCCTGCTCTTCTTCCACTTGCTCTTCTAGCCCAAGCAAATCAAGGACTCCCGATGTCATTGTGCATCTCCATCTCCCATGTCCCAGCAATCCCTGCAGCTCTCCTCTGCCGTCATTCCCAGGGGAGTTCATCTTTCTTGTACGGGAAGGACCAGCAGGGCAATGACGTCAGATGAGCTGTGCTCTCTTCAATGGCAGTCACCCTCCTCTACGCTCCCAGAAAATACTTTGCCTGACACACTGCAGTGTACCACTTTGCTATCTCCACATCACACCGCTGGCTCCCAGCAGCTCTCTTCTGCTTCCCTTTAGCTACCTGTAGGTCTTCTGCCCCCTCCTCACTTTTGGCCAGATGAAGAACATCCAGCCGATGGCTCTGAACTACTTCCCCCTCCTCTAAATATCTTCTTGGTGGGCTCAGCTTTCTGCCCTTCAACTTAGTAGCTTATCAGAAGAGGACAAGGATAGCACTGGTTTTTTCCCCAAGTAAGCAAATACTTAAACTGTTCATTTAAATATCAAAATTAAGAGGAAGGGAAAAAATGACAGCAAAGTGGAAAGTGAAAGTTTAATTTGGTGCTTAAGCAACTTGCCTACTTATGCTGCAGCTGTAGCAGAGAGCTGCTACTGAGCTGTCTGATCACCATAAAACCAAACACCTAAGTGGGGTTTCTCTTTCCTCTCCAGAGGGTTTATCACCCGGAGCAGGCTGAAGTTCTGATCCTGTAGACTGCTCCCCAGTGCTTGTATGCTCCCTCTGGGCACCAAAGACAGCTCTTTGAATTCTTTTGCAGGTACGAGCTTGGTTTCCTTTCCAGTCTGAATGAAATGAAACCAGACATTTAGCAAGAAATGCAGCATGATGCTCCTTACCTTGCGCTCATTTTTCTCTAACACTAGTTCAGTATTTTAGAATATTTGAGGATATTAAATTAGAAACTTTAACATGCAAAAAAAATAACAAGAAAGAAAGAAAGAAAGAAAGAAGAGGGAGGAATTCTCTTCTACCGTGACTGTTAGTTTCTTAAGCTGCCAGTAAACGTTAACGTCTTTGTATTACAAGGCCATGATTGCAACATTTCTGCAATTTGTGGATGTCATTGAGATATTGCCTGCCATTCAACAGTTCAGGCACTCCACCTACACTTATTCACGGATGTTTCATTTTTTTTTTAAATGTTTAAAAGATTAGAGTCCAGCCCTCCAAGGTATAATGGGCAAAAGAGCACATTTTAGATGAAATTAAATTAGTATTAATGTTGGTGGTGGTTTTGTTGTTATCGTTGTTCTTGTTATTATTTATTACCTTCTTTTTCTGTCACATTAAACTCTCTTGATGTCAACCCACGAGTTTTACTTTTTATTTTGTGATGCTCTCCCGCATCCCACTGGGGCAGGGGGGTGAGCAAACGGCTGTATGGTTGGTTTAGCTGCCTGCCGGGCTCCACGACGACAGCAAATTGCTAAACAGACTCCCACACTGTGGCAATCATGCACGAAGGAAAATTTTAGGTTGTTATGCAGAGCTTTAACCAGAGTCCTGGCAACTTACTTTGGGACATGAAAGGCGTTTGTGTTGTCTGAAACAGGCAAGAAGGAGTTCACATTCAGACTGCGTATTCTGAGCTGTGTATTCCTTAGCGCTTATTGCTTGAGAATAAGGTGACTAGGGATTTGAGAAGAGAAGGACCGTCCTTGGAACCTTCGAAGGTATTGCATTAGAATGAGGTATACTTAGAAAAGATGTAGCAAAGGGATTTCGACCAGAGGAACGCTTGTTAACAAGGAGATGTACATCCTTGAAAGTCAAAAGCCAGTGAAATTCCTCTAACTGGTGTCCCTGGAATGAACTGTCCCCTTAGAATATGAAAACCACACCTCCAGTGCTAACACCACCCCCTCCCCAGATAAAGACCCTGACTCACTGGACATGCGTAGTGAATGTAGAAGGTCCTGTGTCTTGAAATGGAAGCGAGCAAAGAGTTCCCCAGCTGTAGTTTAGAAGCTGTGACTAGGAGGCAGAACACCCGGGGCTGTACAGATCTCCAATGGAACTGCCACTGGTGTGCTAGCTTTGGGGGAAACTGCCTAGCACCCATCTTTGCGCAAACATGGAAGAAACAATATCTCGTCTCGGTGCGTACGATTGGCTGCTTACACACTGGGCTAAGGAAGCTGACTTCAAGGGACAACATTTGCACTACCTGAGCACCAGGCAAAAGCCTTTCTGGATGCACCACCTTGCCTGCTCGTCCTCCAGAAAGCAGCAGGGGCAGACACGGTGGTGGGGTCGGAAACAGCAGAGGTATGACAGCTCCACAAACACCGGGACAACGTGCCTCGTCTAGGAGGGTGGTTCTGATGAGTCCCAGGAGCTGGTGTGCCTCTTCCTGGCATTCCACCTCTTGGGGCTTTATCTGGGGGTTGGGTTTGGTTTTTCTCCCCTCAGACTGATACATTGTAAGTAAATCCAAAAAGGTTGTTTCTCAAATGCCTCAGGCATGTGCTTAATCCAAGGAAATACCTACAAAACGCCTAGAGAAGGCAAAGCCTCCCACCACAGAAGGTGGCCTTACACCAAAGGGGTATCTGCGGAGCTCTGTCTCGGGAGGGCAGAAGAAACCCCGGCAGAATGAAGCGGGCAAGCCTTTTCTTGCCCGGAGCAGGACCGCAGGCTCCCTGCTGAATGGCCCCACAAATGAACCGAGTGTCACACACCTGTGTGAACGTGGTATTCCAAAGGGAGGCCCTTGGAAGGCAGGGCTAATGCAAACCAGCCGCAGGGCTCTTCTCTGTAGAGCTAAGGTAGCACTTTGCCAAAGCGTCGCTTACTGCACCGGGGTGTCCTTTGCCACCTGCTAACGCCGACATTTCTGGTTTAGGCCCCCGTTGCTTTGCCTCCAACCAGCCCAGAGACCAGAGTAGACTCCCTGCTATGGGCAGAAGAAGTAAAGAGACTTTCAGAGGAAAGAAGGTAAAAAGAGTTCACTTCCAGTTAAACCAAGACCTGATTCCAGGTGAGGCTGCCTTTATCTATCTAATCCCATTGCGGGATGGAAAGGTTTGCAGGCTCTCCCCAGGAACAGGCAAACCAAAAAAAAAGAAAAAGAAAGAGCAAAGAGGCCTGGGCGGAGGAGAGGGAGTGCCTCCAAGAAAAGAAAAGGAGGAGGAGAGAAAAAGACGGGGGCTGGAAGGTGCCGCAGGTGAAGAGGCCCCGGGGTGTTCCCGGCTCTGCTGTCCTTCCTTCCCAACTCTGAAGGCTGCTCAAAGTCCGTCAAACTGGCTGGCAAGGGCTGGAGAGGGATGGTGCTGCACAAGGTTTGGAAAGAACTCCCTGGCAGCTGCCCGGGGGCTCCCCATCGAGCCCTGCTGCATGGCACAGGGCCACGGTGTATCTCTGTGCACTCGCAGCTCTCTAAGGGCATTGCCCATGGGGATAAGGTGCCAGAGCCATGCCCTAGTCAGTGCCAGCAGTAGCTCTCTCTTCTGGGCTATAAACAATTCCTTGTCAACTGCGTTCCCCAAAGAAAGGGGAACCAGGTCCTGCCCGTTCCTGCCCTTGTGGATTTATCAGCGCTTGCTGGCTCTGTCGTTGTAGGTGCCGACATCCTGTTCCCGGCTGAACCACTGTGACTGCCGGGCTCCTGCACTGGATCTCCACAATAAAAGGATCTTTTCTGTCTTCTGACTGTGTCTGCCCTACCATATTCTGGACGAGGTAGAGGTTATTTGGTGATGAATTGCACTGGAGGAGTTTGGGAGCATCCCTTGTCCCAGAATCCTTTCCAGCGGGCACCAGGGCTGAGTTCAGAGGCTTTAGGAGTCCAACCAAAGCACAGAATCACAGGGAATGGCTGAGGTTGGGAGGGACCTGTGGAGGTTGTCTGGTCCAACCCACCTGCTCGAGCACGGTCACCTAGAGCAGGTTGCCCAGGACCGTGTTCTCTTGGGTTATGAATTTCTCCAAGGACAGAGACTTCACAACCTCCCTGCGCAACCTCTGCCAGCATTTGTCCCCCAACAGTAAAAACTTGTTTTCTCATGTGCAGTGGGAATATCATGTGCTTTAATTTGTGCCCCTTTCCTTTGGTCCTCTCAGGGCACGCTCCTACCGTGAAGGTGGGCTGTAGCAGAGAGGATGCATGGCTGATTTTCCACCTCTGTAACAACAAGCCCATGCTCCATTGTGAATTCGACTGCAGGTTCCTCCTCTCATCCCAGCCAGGTGCCTTCGTGGTCCCTTGGCTTTCCTGCCTGCTCTTCTGATTCCCTACGGCACAAAGCAGAGAGGAACCAGTGCAGCACTCAGCTCTTCAAGGACTGACGTAACCAGTAAAATGGGCAAAACTGTTCTCTCTCGTTGCCCGGGTGTAGGAGGATATGTTTTTAGTGACACCAAAGGCTTTTGTGACCCTGTCATTTTTTCCCTCTTTTGTTGTATGTTGTAATTTAGAGGAAAATTGATCAAGGCATCCCAAACCAGTCAAGGCTTGGTGGTGTCAAAATAAACCAAAAATCCATTTGGAAGACTGTGTTGGGTTTGCGTGGCAAGGTTTCGGTAGCGGGAGGGCTACAGGGGTTGCGTCTGTGAGAAGTTGCTAGAAGCTTCCCCTGTGTCTGATAGAGCCAATGCCAGCCGGCTCTAAGACGGGCCCGCCGCCGGCCAAGGCCAAGCCAATCAGCGCCTCTGTGATAACATAGTTAAGAAGGAAAACACTTAGAGGGAGAGAGCTTTTGCAGCCGGAGAGAGGAGTGAGAAGATGTAAGAAACTCTGCAGACACCAAGGTCAGTGAAGATGGAGGGGCAGGAGGTGCCCCAGGCGCTGGAGCAGAGATCCCCCTGCAGCCCGTGGTGAAGGCCATGGTGAAGCAGGCTGTCCCCCTGCAGCCCATGGAGGAAGGATGAGGGGGTGTAGAGATTCCACCTGCAGCCCGTGGAGGACCCCACGCCGGAGCAGGTGGAGGCACCTGAAGGACGCTGCGGCCCGTGGGAAGCCCACGCTGGAGCAAGTTCCAGGCCGGACCGGTGGACCCGTGAAGAGGGGAGCCCACGCCAGGGCAGGTTTGCTGGCAGGACTTGTGACCCCGTGGGGGACCCCACGCTGGAGCAGTTTGCTCCTGAATGTCTGCACCCCATGAGAGGGACTCCATGCTGGAGCAGGGGAACGATGAGAGGAGTCCTCCCGCTGAAGAGGAAGAAGCGGCAGAAACACCGTGAGATGAACTGACCGTAACCCCCATTCCCCGTCCCCCTGTGCCGCTGACGGGGGGGAAGGTTGAAGCCGGGAGTGAAGTTGAGCCCGGGAAGATGGGAGGGGTGGGGGGAAGTGTTTTAAGAGTCGATTTTATTTTCTCATTCCTCTACTCTGTTTTGCCTAGGAATAAATTAGATGAATTCCCTCTCTAAGTTTGGTCTGTTTTGCTCGTGACAACAATTAGTGAGTGATCTCTCCCTGTCCTTATCTCGACGTGCAAGCATTTCGTTATGCCTTTTCTCCCCTGTTTGGTGAATGAGGGGAGTGATAGAGCGGCTCTGGTGGGCACCTGGCCTCCAGCCAGGGTCAACCCACCACACATTTAAAACTCTCATTTCACTGTAAGACATTCCAGAACAGCCACAAAATTACACGCTCAGAGGTGAAATGAAGTGTTGTGGCTTACATCACATTGTCAGGAGACACCCCCACACCTGCCTAAGGGCCTGGCTGGCCCCACGGGCAGCCCCAGCCCTCAGCTCAGCCGGGCCACAGGTGGAGCAGAGACTGAGCCTGGCCAGACCAACATGGCCGCCGGGCAGCCCTATGCCCCAGGACTACAGCTCCCAGCATGCCCTGGGAAGAACATGGCCACCAGGCAGCCCTGTGCCCCAGGACTACAGCTCCCAGCATGCCCTGGGAACAACATGGCCACCAGGCAGCCCTGTGCCCCAGAACTACAGCTCCCAGCATGCCGTGGGGTGCTCCTGCTTGCGGTCTGACCCTGCAGGGACACCGTCCCCCAGCCCGCCCGGACCCCGCAGGCCCAGAGCTGGACAGAGGTGTCACCGAAATCCGGGAATAAACCTCGTAACACCAATGCAGTGTTAAAAGGCATTCTTTATTGCAGTGCTGGATGCACGGGGAATCAGCTCCACCCAATGTGCATGCCAGGTGATCACCAACACACAGGTTATGTAGGATCAAAACATACATATTCATCGTTTTTCTCAGAAAGGGCAGTCCTATGATAATCATTTCTTGGAATCCATTTCCATATTCTCCTCCCCGTCACGCCTGCTCAGTGGTTTGAGTCGGTGGTCCTCAAGGGTCTCTGGTGGTCGTCAGTGGTCTTGCACCTGTGTCCGCTGGGTGAGCCTCTTCTTGCAGGCACGCGCAGTATCCTCGTTGTGGGTGCACCTGTCCTTAACAACTTACTTCATAAGATTAATATTCCCGGGCCTATTGTCCGGTTGGGTAGGGACTGTACAAGGAACACAGCAGCATTGTACCTTGCCATGGTCAGTGAGCTTCATTACCTGTTACCTTGGTTGCAAACTAATTATCTCAACCTGATTCTATAGTTTCTGTTTCACAGCCCCTATCCCACGGTTACAGAGGGACGGTGGGAACAAGGGACAGGGAGTGGAGGAAGGAAAAATGGTGGTGAGGAGGCGGCAGAGGGAGAGAGCGGGAAAGAGCTGGAGGGGAAGGGCAGAGCGCGGTGCGGGAAGAAAACTAGTGCTAGGCAGCAGGCCAGAGGGACGGAGGGAGAAGAAGAAGGGCAGGGAGGAGGCCAGAGGGACGGGCCGACACAGGCAGGGTGAGGGAGTGGGACGGGGGCGCAGAGAGAGAGAAGAGGAGTGAGAGAGACATGGGCCAGGGAGCAGGACCGAGGGACGGAGGGGAAAGGGTGAGAGGGAAAAGGGAGAGAGGAAGGGAGAGGCAGGGGCCGAGAGCAGGACACAGAGCAAGGGGAGGACGGGAAAGACTCCCGAGAGACTGAGAAACAGAGGGATGCGGGTCAGGAGAAGGAGGCGGAGAAGGACAGAGCAGCCATGGCCGCCAGGATGGAGACGGAGGGAGAGCAAAAGGGGATGGGGAGCAGGAGGGAGGCGCAGAGAGAAGGGAGAAGCACAGCCCGCTGAGCAGGCAGGAAAGGGGGGCCAGGCTGCAGGAGAGAGAGGGAAAACAAGAGCAGGAAGCGGGAGACAGTGATAGAAGAAGAGAAGGACAGGGAGCACGAGAGAGAGATGTGGAGAAAGACAAAAATGGCAACGGGCTATGGGACAGGCAGGGAGGAATTAGGAAAGACAGAGAGGGAGTCAGAGGGAACCAAAAATAGTGTCAGTCTATAGGGCAGAGAGGGAGGGATCGAAAAACAAGATGGAGGAGCCAGATGGAGAAAGAAAGGGAAAGTAAACAATCGTGAGGGGCTGAAGAGAGAGAGGGAGGAATTTAAAAATGGGAGAAGGGAGCTGGAGAGGGAGCGATGGGGAGAGACCAACAATAGCAATTATGGGCAAATGCGCCATTTCTTAAGCACTCCCTGGGAACTGCATTACCGGGAGCCTCAAGAAATGTTCTGCCTGCAAAACCCCTGCCCCGGGCCCAGTCCTCCCCCTAACCTGGGTGACGAGCATGGCCTTGCAGAGTGACGAGGACGGGGGGAAAAAAAGCCCAGCCTGGGGGGAACCATCAGGTCCCTCCGATGTCTCTTCCTCAGCCTCCCTCGGGGTCTGAGCATCTGTAGGGAACGTGCCCAGAGCCTGGCTGAGCTGGGGTGCAGGGGAACGCTCCCCACAGGTCTCGCTAACCACCGGCGTACCCCTTGCACTGGCAGACCCCGCAGGGAAGGACGCCCACCCGCTGCCCCGCCACGCTTCCCTGTGCCCAGGATGGACCCCCAGCATGGCCCCACCGGCGCTCCCCAGGAAGGGGCACATGAACGTCACAGAGTTTTGCTTCCTCGACAGCAAGACCAAGACTGACCTCTAGCCCAGACCAGAGACGGGGGAGGACAAAACCAACCCAAAATCACCCCAAATCCCCCTCCCATCTCCACCATCGGGGAAGATGGGGCAGCACACACACGTCAGCATTGCAAGGCCATCGCTTGCCCTTGGAGACAAAAATCACCTCCCAAAAACCCATGGTTAGATGGGAAGCCATGGTGGGAATGGAAAATCAGCACTGAGGACAGGAAATGATCATCAGGATGGGAAATCGCTGAGATGGGAAGTTGTTGTGGTATGAAAAAGCAAACCAGTGCAAGGCTGGCTGAAGCAGGTGCTTGAGGAATTATCACAGTGGGGACAGACCCCCCCCTAGGGCACAGTTTGCCCCAAACCAACCCCACACTCACCAACCGCCATGGCCGGTACAGCAGCAGGCTCCCACTCATCCTGGTGCGCCTGCCCTCCGGGTAAGCCCCCAGCCGGCTCTGCCTGCCAATATCTCAGCCCATCACCCCTCTTTGCTTCCCCAACAGAGAGGTTCCCTCCCCGGTCAACCCCAAGTTGACCAATTTGGAGGCCGCAAAGTGCCCTCGGGGCAAAGGAAGCTACCTGCATGCAGGGCTGCAGGAGGGAAAGCACTGGCAGCAGGTGGAGGGAGGTGATCCTTCCCCTCGGCTGCATCCGGCTCTGGGCTCCCCAGTGCAAGACAGACATGGCCATACTGGAGAGAACCCCCACCCCAGTACTGCCCCCAGCTCTGCCCCCAGTTTCCTTTGGGGTTGGGACGTTGGTCCGTTGGAGCCAACAGCCCCCAGTGCCGGCAGGAGGGAGCTGTGCTGGCACAGAGTGGCGCTGGGAGGAGGCAGGGCCCAGCTGATCAGCGCTGCCTCAGCACCAGCACCCCGCTTCCTAGCCTCACTCATGCCGGCTGTCCCGCATCCTTGGTGTCAGGCTGCGCTGCGCACCGTGACGGTCCTCCTGGCCCGGGCAGGATGGGCCAGGCCAACTGCTGCTGTGTCTCCAGGTGGGCTCCCCCCGCAGCTCTGGGACGCTGGGGCACAGCCAGGTCCTGCGGCAGCGGCATCGCTCATGCCTGCCGCTCTCTGCTCTGCAGGGAGGCTCTCACCAATGCCGAGCCGGTGCTGAGTGCAGACGTGCAGCTGATCCATGGCCGCAAGAGGAGCGAGAGGTGCCTTCTACTCCTTCCGGGGGAATCAGTGATCGCCAAGTTGCAGTAAGACCCTGGGACCCCAGCTGCCTTTCCCCCATCCACTACCGTGGGACCAGGGCAGGGACACGCTGGCACCAGCCCCAGGCCCTGGGACCTCGGTGCTGGATGCACCAGTGTGCGTCCTAACAGCAGGTGGGAGACAGGGCTCTGCCTGGCCCTGGACCAGCTGTGGGTGCTGAGTGGCGGGAAGGAGGCGGCAAGGGAGGAAGAAGAAGAGGAGAATGTCAGCAGCGAGGGCAGCGAGTCCCTCATCCTTGTCTGGCCCACCAGCTCCTGCCTTGCCACCTTTTGGTGAGTGGTGGTGCCACGTCCCACAGCAGGGCTGGGCGGCGCGGCACAGTGCTGGCCCCTGTCCTCTCTGGCGTCTGGCAGCTGCAGTCACGGCTGGCAAGGGGCAGGAGAGGTTCTCAACCGTGCCCATGCCATCCTGTGAGAGGCCTCTGCCCACCGTGCAGAGCCTGGGCAGGGAGCAGGCAGCACGCCGGCAAGGAGGGAGGGAGGCCGGGTTTTCCTCCCTGACGCTGTTTCTCCTCTCTTTCTGCACCTCATGGGTGGCAAAGGAGCTGTGAGTGGGCACACTGCTGGGGTAAGCCGGGGGGATTCTCCAGGTGCAGCCATACGGGGGAACACAGGTCCCCTGCGGGCAGCTCTCAGGCACGTAAGGGATGAGCAGGGACAGAAAGACTTCTTCCTCTGCAGCAGGGAGAGTCAGGCGGGAAGCAGGGCTGTGTGCCTGGCAGGCAGGAGCTCTGCAGGCAGCTCTGCCCTCTGTTTGGCTCCGGGGCGGTACCCAGGGGTGTTTGGGATCCCTTTTGCTGGAGAGAGAAGAGCTGGCTTGGGGCTCACTCTTTCTCTGTCCTTTCCCAGTGCACAGGCAACCTGAAGGAGCAAAGAGAGCCCGGGTGACGCGACTGCCCTCCCTCAAACTCCTGGAGGAGGAGCTGAGCAGCCGCCGTGCCGTGAGTGTCTCTCTGGCCTGGGCTGTGTCCCCCAAGCCCTGCAGAGCCTCAGACAGTGGTCCAAGGGGCACCTTCCCTTGCCACACAGAGCATCTCATGGGCTGCAAAAGGGATGCTCGAGAGAGCCAATGTGACTGTTAAGCAGGTATCCTTTATTGCAGCGCTGGGAGTCGCACCGGGATATTTCCACGAATGTACGTCTCGACGAGAAACAAATTGTACGTGATTTATATTGCAAAAGAGTTTACATATTCATTAGGTTTCTGATAAATTTAATACATATTCATTATTATTCTGGGAACTCCTGAATATATGCTAATGTCCTGATACACCTGCGCAGTTTCTTTCTCAGGTAGTCGTCAGGGGTCGTCCTCCTCAAATCTTCCTCCTTCTCCTCTTCTTCAGTGTACACAGCTGGGCAACCTCTTCTTCATGATCTCCGTTTTGCAAGCTCAGCAACCTTGTTATCCGTCCTGCCCAGATGGTCCCAGGCTTCTTGGCCTATTGGGCCCCCTTTATCAGGGTGCCTCAAACTTTGTGTCTTTTCTAGTTCATACCCAAGGACTGTTCCCTAATTTACGGCTTCTCTTATCCTGTTTCTACATTCCGGCTATTTTACTAATTGTTTTCTTTCATACTGGAGCATGAGAGAGGCGAAGCCTGAGTTTGTGGGGCCTGACTCAAGTGCTGCCAAGTTATACATTCTGTTCTAAAATTCTTCTATGCTAATTAGTTTCCCTTATTCAACCTTGCGTGGCCCCACTGGTGCAGGAGGCTCTGCGGAGGCAGCCCCGGGTCATTCTGACCCGCTTGCCGCTGCCGCCAGGCCTCATCTCCTGGCGGGTGCTGCCCAGATTGGCCAAGGCGGGCGGCAAGCCGGCCAAGTGCCCCACGCCAGCCAGCACCCCCAAGATGAACGAGACCTCCCCGCGGGACAACATGCCACCAAAGCAGAAGGAGAAGAAAGGGGTGGTGTGCCAGGTGGCAAACTACAGGAAAACCCTCTGGGAGGGAAAGCCAGACAGGGACGGTGCGGCGGCAGGCCGAAGCAGGCAGCAAGCGGGCAGCAGCAAGCGGAGAACATCTGATGGGATGCCCACCGAGTGACCTAGAACCCGGGGGATGCCAGGGGGCAAAGGTCCTTCGTGCAGCGGGAGGGGAGAGGTTTAATGTAGCCGGTCCACTGAAACCCCGCAGCACGGAGATCTTAAACCGCTGGCCTGGGGCTCCGGCCCTGTGCCCGGCCCAGGGACCCTCACTTGCCCCATCCCCTGGCCTCCTGCGCTTTAAGCTACAGCTCCCCGCTGCCCGGGGCTGCGATATGATCAATGGGACACGCAACACAGTGCTGTTGACTGCCAGCACTGCCGGCGTCAGGGCCCAGCAGGGCCCACCAGCTCCCGGCAGCACCAGGCCGCACGCTGCTGCAGCACCCCGGGGCAGCCCCCAGGAGGCCCCAGGTCTGGGAAGAAGCTGCAGAGCTGACATACTGCCACGGCTGTCTGCTGTCCCGCTGACTCCGTGCTGTCCCTTGGGGGGGGCCTCGTGGCTTTCATCGCTCCCCGTGCAGATGGAACTAGATGATGTTTGAGGTCCCTTCCAAGCCAAACCATTCTCTGATTCTCTGATTCTATGACCCCCTCCAACTACATACTGGGCCCCCTTCCAGGATAAACGGGATCCCTTTAACTCCCCCAGCACGGATTTGCCACTGTCCCGTTACAAACTAGATCCCTTTAACCCCTCCCAGCACAGACCTGCCCTGTCCCAGTTCTGGATCCCTGAGCAGGGCAGGGGCCAAACCGACCAGCTGACGTGGGGCAGCAATAACAACCAGCCCAAAACTGGGGCAGCCAAGCGGGGCAGGAGCAAAACTGCCAGTCCAGCCACCCCGAGGGGCAATCTGGCAAAGCTGCGGCAAATAGAAAGCTAAGAGACCCTGGAGGGAGCAGAAAATGTGAAGATGCAAAAAAGCCACCCACAAATGGTTTTTGGAGGCCCAAGGCGAGAGAGCAGCTGGGTGGGGACGTGGCAGCCAGACAAGGTCAACCCAGCACCGTTGCTGAAGGAGTTTCTTTGGTAGCGCTAGTTCAGAGTCCGCATAGGGCTGTATCTCGGGGGGCAGGTCAAATTCATTGGAAATGAACCTCTAAGAGACCAGGTGCTTTGCTCCACAAGTCTCACGGACAGGGTCCTGTACCTGGGAAGAGTGGCACAGAACCCTCAGCATACAGAGCGTTCCAGCCAAAGCAGTGAGCAGGCACGCTTGCAGCCCTGGGCAGGTTTTTATTCATCTGGCTGGTGTAGCTCGGGGAAAAGGTGGGAGCTCTGCCAGCGGACAAAGAGCCCTTGGCCAGCAGCGGTGGGGAAGCCCAGCGGCTGATGGCTGTGGGAGGTGCCTGGGCCCTGGCAGCTGTGTGGCCTTGAGGGGACACGTCCCCGTGTGGACCCCGTGTCACAAAGGGGCAGTGATGCGGCAACCGCCCGGCGATTGTGACCTCACCGGACTGGGGCTTTATAAGCTGAAAAGCGGGCCAGCGAAAGCCAGTTGGGCTGAGCTGCCCTTTGGGATAACTCGGCTCCTTCCCTCGCTACTTGCACGCCGACTCTTTTCAACCATTTCTCCATTACTGCCCACTTCTCCTCAACTTCCATCCTCTTTCAAAGGTAACTGTGATTGGACTTTCAGGACAGATCATAGAGTAGGTAGATACGGGATCAACGTATAGTCTGCTCCATACCTTCTGTTAAAGCCGATAGGTAGCTCCTGCATACACGGCGGGAAAGTGTGGGCTGCAGAGCCAGAGGGCTCTGCTGCTAAGGGTAGCCACAGGTCAGCAGCAGGTCCTCCTCAGAGAAGGTGGCACGCAATGGGGCTTTCAAGGGGGCCGTGGTAATTGCTGTCAGTTGGAGTCCTGCGACAGGGACAGTGGGGCCATCGGCCTGCTGCTCTCTAGGAGTTACAAGTACCACTGAAGCACCTTTGATGGCAGACGCTGATCTGTGGGTTGCGTTTGCCAGGTTTTGGAATCATTTTGTGGAGCTACGGTTCTTTCTTTCCTATCAGGTGACGGGATTGGCGCTGATCTGCTCTTTCTGGAGCACGTCCTGACAGCCTCTGTCATCCAAAGCTTTCGCCTCTGTTCCTGAGAGGAGCGATGGCCGCAATGGGGAACGACTCCTGTGAGTAACGGCTTCACCAGCAGGCTTGGACTTTGTGAATCCCCAAGGGTAACGGACGTGGCTGCTGCTCCATCCCTGCATGTTGACGTGCTGACATCCGAGGGTGACTTCGGGGGCGTTTCCTGGGAGCAGCCAGACTTATCCAGGCATTTTGACTAGACACAGGAAAATGCGTTTTATCACTCCTCCGCCACTAGTACAAGACTTTGAAAGATGGCATTGCTCATAGAACGCCCTGACATCAGTAGGGTTACCTTCTGTGAAAGAGACTTGCTTGTCTTCCTCCATTACAATCAGGAAGAGGGAAGACTTCCTAACTGCGGCCTTCCAGTACCTGAAGGGGCCTCCAGGAAAGCTGGAGAGGGACTGTTTATCAGGGAGCGTAGTGGCAGGACAAGGGGGAATGGGGTGAAACTAAAAGAGGGTCGATTGAGATTAGACGTTAGGAAGAAATCCTTCCGTGTGAGGGTGGTGAGGCAGTGGCAGAGGTTGCCCAGAGAGCTTGTGGAGGCCGCGTCCCTGGAAGTGTTTAAGGCCAGGTTGGATGAGGCTTTGGGACAACCTGGTCTAGTGGAGGGTGTCCCTGCCCATGGCAGGGGGGTTGGAACTAGGTGACCTTTGAGGTCCCTTCCGACCCAAACCATTCTATGATTCTACGATTCTATGATTCTATGACTTGACCTGATAATCCAGTTCTAGACTCTAGAGGGAAAGGAAGGTAGCCCAAGGCACAGAAATCAGTGTGGGTTTTTGGACTGTGCGCAAAGTAAGCAGGGGAGGAGACTGTTTTCCAAAATTCTATCTTGACCAGACAATTTCAATGGCACTGTAAGGCTTCCCCCAATGTTGCTCTCTTGAAGGTTAGAGCTGCTTGTCTCCTGGGTGCTCCTGTACAGAACTTGCCTTTTCAAACATGCTTTCGCGCAACAAAATCGTGTCATCTCTTTTCATATGTCATTTCCCTGCAGTCACTGCCGAGGGAATGCCTTCGCCACAAAGGATCCTCTTTCCTCCGGAGATGGTTTGCATGGAGTGGCGGCAACGACAGAGAGCTGGAGCGGGACTCCACAACCTGGACAATACGTGCTTCCTCAACTCCGTCCTGCAGTGCTTGACGTACACACCCCCTCTGGCCAACTACCTGCTCTCTGGGGAGCACAGCCAGGCGTGTGAGTACTTTTACGAACATCTCCTTCTAAGTCTGCTGGGCACTTCCCACTTTCTGGCTTATTGCACGGAAAACTCTGCTCAGTTAAGCGTCCCTCCAAAGAAAGTTTTCTATGCACCAAAATGCCCCGGGCTTGTTGCGACATTGGCACCTTGGGAGAAGAGCAGTGGAGACTGTTCTAAGAACTTCAAGATCTCCATTAGGTTTCCCATCGCTATGGGTATTTTGCTAACCTGAGAAGCTTCCCTCCCTCCCGCCCTCCCTCCCTCTCTCTTCAGGTCGTGAGCGAGGCTTCTGCATGATGTGCATAATGGAAGCACACGTTAACAAGGTCCTGCGTTCCTCAGGCAGTGCCATCAAGCCTTTGGCTGTCATCAGTGTCCTCCCACGTAAGTCATTTCAGGTGCTTGTGCATGTTTTCTTCTGTTCTTGTAGGACAGAACTACTGACTTCTTCTTTCTTAGTAATAGGAGAACATTTTGAGCTTGGCATGCAGGAGGATGCCCACGAGTTCTTACGCTATACTGTCGATGCCATGCAGAGAGCTTGTCTGAGTGGTAGCAGCGAGTAAGCACAAGCAAATTCCCTTTTCAATGTTCCCAAGCCCTTTGGACTCCTTGATGTGCTCTCGTCAAGGGAAAACCCATGCCCAGAGTTTTCAGACAAAGTACACCTCTTGGAGGACATAACTCTCTGCCTCACCATTTCTTTCCAGCTTGGACATCTATTCTCAATCAACTACCATCATCCATCAAATATTTGCGGGCTTTCTGAGATCCAGAGGTACTTTTTGCTCTCCTTGGACTTGTCTGTGCCCCTCTGCCTGCCTGTGATAAACAGCTGCCCGTGTGACTGGCGGAGTAGGTATGACGAGCGTAAAGCGGCACAGTCGACTTCCCCCATCGCTGAGCATTTTGATTTGCCTTCCAGTCACATGCTTGAGCTGCAAAGCGGTTTCCGACTCCTACGAGGCCTTCCTGGATGTTCCTTTGGATATAAAAGTAAGGGGGGTTTGTAATTGTGCTCCAGGATGTCCCGAGGCACAGCGAGGAAGCTCCTGATAGCCCCGGGAATCCCTTGGAAAAGAGGGAAACGGTCAGCATAACGCCCTCTTGCTGCCTCCTCCTGGGCACTGCTTGCGGGTTCACGGTGGGTCTCCTCAGCGTCAGCTACCTGGGTCGTCTTGTTGACTCCTAGTGCGTGTTTGGGCGAGGGCGTTTCCCGCAGCTCAGCGCTCTCCTTTCTCACTCCTCCAGGCAGCCTCCTCTGTCAGCGCAGCTCTCAAGGACTTTGTGAAACCCGAGCAGCTGGATGGTGAAAACTGCTTTAAATGTAGCAAGTAAGATGATTGCTAATGACGTGTGAATACCAGACCCTGCCTGAAGGTGCTGCATGCCCTTGAGTATCAGTCATCGTTTCACGTAGCGTAGGTGCACAATAACGAGACGCAGGTGTTTTTCCATCGGGCCTTGTGGCACTGAATAGCCTTACAATAGCGTAAGGATGTGTGAGACGTGAAAGCTTGGCTGGCCTTCTGGGGGAACAAGGGTGCACTTAAGGGTGCATTTCAGCACTTGGCTCTGGGCTTGCTTTCCAGGTGTGACAAGAGGGTTGCCGCCTCCAAGAGGTTTACAGTCCATCGCCCGCCCAAGGTTCTCACGCTGTGTCTCAAACGGTTTGACCATTTCATCGGCGAGAAGATCAACAAGGTGTGTACGCAACTAGAGTGCAACTTTCTTTTCCTGGAGCAGGAGATTTCCCCAAGCAGTACGCTCTCTCCCAAGCTGTTCATGCTGAGTGTTTTGTGTTCCCTTCTGGGGAGGGGAGAGGAGAGTTCCCGTGGGAGGACGAGCACGTAGTCTGCTGCGGCAGAGCTGCTTTGGCCGAGAACAGTTTCCTGCCACCCAAACCATTACCTGTTGCTTTAGGGAAAACCCAAGTGTTGGTGAGCACCAACGGTGTATTTAGACCCCGCTGGCCTTTAGTCCTGGAAGGCTGAGGCATGTCGTATCGGGGGATCGTTTCTGAGCCCTCTTGGTCTCTCCGTAGCTTGTGAAGTATCCCGAGTACTTGGATCTTCGCCCGTACATGTCTGAGGCAGCTGGAGAACCGCTCCTCTACTCCTTATACGCCGTGGTGGTGCATAGCGGTGTCAGCTGTGGTTCAGGACACTATTTCTGCTACGCAAAGGTAAAGAGCAACTCCCTTCCTAACAAGGGAAACACGGCAGTGTTACTGGCAGCCGAGGTTTTGGGCTAGAAGGTCTCCTGACCGGCTGGATTGGATTGGCTTGGGCGTACCCTTGGTTCTGTAGTTATCTGCCTGTGTTTTTGTGGAGAAACCATGCAGTTCATCTCCAGATATCGTTGTCTTTTTTTACAGGCCAGCAATGGACTGTGGTATGAGATGGACGATATGCGTGTGGATCCATGTGGCATCGAGAGAGTTCTCAGGCAGCAAGCCTATTTACTGTTTTATGTCAGGTAACAACCAGTACTCAAATCATTTGCAGAATATGCTTCCTTTTCCTGGATTTGCTGTTTTTCTTCTCATCCTCCTGAGCGTTTCTGTCACAGGAGACAATTACTGCCTGCATCATTCAATGCTGTCAAACGGAACTACTCCGCGTCAGTCCTTTTCTTTCCTTGCTGGGCTTTGGGCTGCTGCCCTGGTGGGAAGTGCTACTTGTCTGCTGTCAGAGGCTGGCTAATGTAGACAGGAGGACTTTAAGGGGGCCTACAGGAAAGATGGGGAGGGACTTTATCTCAGGGAGTGTAGTAATAAGACGAGGGGTAATGGGTTTAAACTGAACGACCTTGATTTCTATTAGATACGGGGAAGAAATTCTTAATGGTGGGCGTGGTGAGACCCTGGAAGAGGTTGCCCAGAGAAGTTGTGGATGCCCCATCCCTGGAAGTGTTCAAGGCCGGGCTGGATGGGGCATTGAGCAACCAGATCTAGTGGAAGGTGTCCCTGCCCATGGCAGGGGACTTGGAACCAGATGGTTTTGAAGGTCCCTTCCAACCCAAAGCATTCTGTCAATCTATGATTCGATGAAATGGAGGCCGTAGGGGGTATAAAGACGAGCTCTTGCTCCGACAGGGGCAGACGTGTTGGGAAGAGCCCAATCCAGTTTCCCATTGGTAGTCTTGGTTACGTCTTCCCTCTGTCGTAGAGTCTGCTCCAAGTAAATGCCTGAACCCTAGAGGAGGCTGAGGAGCAGCCCTAAACGGAAATCACTCTTTTTCTCTCCAGGCGCTCTGATTTGAAAAGTGGAGAAAGGGCTTCTTCCGCACAGGTGCCATCATATGCCCCTTCCTTCTTCAAGCAGCGGGCGGCTGGCAGCAAGCAGGTGGGTCCTGTGAGACCACGGGATCCGCCCCGTTTGACTAAGGTAACTCTGGGGAGGTGGGTCAGGGCACCAGATGGACAGGGGATTTCTTTCTGGCATGTTGGCATTGCTCTCTGTTCCCTCCCACGCTGCAGCGATCTTCACAGCCGCAAGGCTGCTCCCTCCCAAAGCCTCCCACCTAGACCCATCCTAGTTGTCCGCCTTTGGCCCTTCTGCCTTTGCAGCCTGCCAGGAGAGCCTTTGGGAGGCCCTTAGCTGTCCCCTCCCACAGCTTCCGGGGGTTCCCCACTGTTCTGGTCTTGTCAGGAGGAAAGGGCAGGACCTTTTCACAGCTCTCTTTGCAGGACGTGGCGGTGGGCACGGAGGACTCTCCAGAGCACAGCAGCTCCTCCGCAACAGCCAGCACCAGCCAGCTCACCGCGGCAGGTGCACGGGAGGCCTCTGCAGGCTGGCCGTGCCCCACCTGGCCAGGCAGGCTCAGCATTGTCTCCTTCGTGGGCTTCTGCTTGAATCGCTTCTTCTGCGGCTGTAGAAGGCTGGTGTCCAGAAGAAAAGCTGTGTGCCAAGTCCGCTGTCAACCACTTCAGCCTGTGCTGCACCCCGTGCAAGAAGACAGCAAGAAAGAGAAGCACGGATTCAGCCCTTCCTCCCGCTGCGAGAGGAACGGTGCCAGGGAGAGGGCCCGGAGCAGATCCCCACAGTGGGGCAATGATCTCCGCAGCTGGCCTGTGGACACCACGGACTATGACTGCTCAGCTGCCAGGAGGAGGAGAACAAGTCCTCCACGTTGTTACCAGGCCCCAGCGGTTGGCGCAGCTTCAGGGCACTCCAGTGCCAGCTCCAGGCAGGCTCCCACACCCAAGGCTGCTTGGGAGCAATCCGTTCCCATGCAGAGGGAGCGGAGCAGATCCCCACTGCGGGGCGATGAACTCCAAAGCTGGTTCGCAGACACCACGAACTATGAGCCCTCAGCAGGGAGGAGGAGGAGGAGGAGACCTAGTCCTCCGAGCCGCGACCGCACGCCCAGGGATGCCACAGCTCCCAGGCCCTCCAGCGCCAGATCCCAGTTGGCTCCCGCACCCAGGGCTGCTCAGCAGAAGACCGTGCTGAGGAAGAGAGAGCGGAGCGGATCCCTGAGATGGGGCTATGCGCTCCGCAGCCGGTTTGTGGACACCACGCAGGATGAGCCCTCAGCAGGGAGGAGGAGGGTTTCAGCGCCCTGGAGATGCGTGTCAGACACACACTCAGGGCACTGCTGTGGTGATGGGGGCACACTGTGATCCTGGGGGAAGAAGGAGCACAGCATCTTTCTTCTGCTGTGCCAGAGAAGAGGAGCGGGAGAAGAAAAAGGAGGAGGAGGAAGTCAGGAAGCACCAGAACTGCCGCCAGCAGGGACCAAGCTGCACAAAGGGCACCAGCGGCCCAGCCTGTCCCTCCTCCCAGTGCTGCCTCTGGCCACAAAGAGCTCGGAGAGACCTTCCAGAGACTCGGACAGCTCTGCCGCCTGGCCCGCCTGCCCACGGGTCCCTCGAGGAAGAGCTTTAATCCCTGCTCAGCTGTTGGGATCGCCTTGCCAAAGCCCAAATTAAAAACACTTGTTGGCCTTGCATACGTAATTCATGGGGTGTTTTCTTCTCTGGAGGTTTTGGGACAATTGGTGGCAATACCCAGTGTGGGAGGTTTATGTGACGGGATTTTGAAAGCAGTGTGCTTGCACATGTCCATGCTGCCATCTCTTGGTTTTCAAGGTGGAGTTCAAGGCACTTGAACAGAAAGGGGCTGGATGAGCCGACAGCAAGGGGGCCTGAAAGAAGCTGAACGGCTGGGCCCAGAGGGTGCTGCTCAGGGGCGCCAAGTCTATTGCGAGGCCGGTAACTAGCAGCGTCTCCCAGGGGTCAATACTGGGTCCGATCTTGTTAACATCTTCCTTAATTAATGGTCTGGGGGACAGGGCAGAGGGCACCCTCAGCAAGCTGGCCAATGACACCAGACTGGGAGGAGTGGCGCTTAGGCCAGGGGGGCCGTGCCGTCATCCCCAGGGACCTGGTCATGCTGGAGAGAGGCTCTGACAGGGGCCTCCTGCAGTTCAGCAAGGGGAAGTGCAAAGGGTGCTGTGCGGGTGACGAGCACCGGCACGGGCTGCCCAGGGAGCTGGTGGAGCCTCCGTCCTTGGAGATGTTCCACAGCCCTCTGGACATGGTCATGGACAACCGGCTGCAGGTGGTACTGCTTGAGCGGGGGGGTGGGACCAGGTGACTACACTTTCCAGGTGACATCCCGGCCAGCCTCAAGTAGCCTGTGACTCTGTGAAATGGATGCCTAGAAGAGGATCCTGCCACCAATGCTGTCACCATCAGGCAGCCATCGACAGCTCCACCAGGAAGCTGCATCCCCTGGAGAGGTGCCCAGGCTGGAGTAGGCTCCTGGCAGGAGCTGCGGCCCCTGGAGAGGAGCCCAGGCAGCAGCAGGTTCTGTGTGCAGAGCTGCGGCCCGTGGGCCCCAGGCGGGAGCAGGGGAACGGCGTGAGGAGGAAGGGGTGGCAGAGACAAGGCGCTGTGGGCCGCCCACAGCCCCATTCCCTGTCCCCCTGTGCCGCTCGGGCGGGAGAGGGGGCCGAGGCATCGGGAAGGGAGGAGTGAGGCTCCAAAGTGAGACCAAATTCATAGGTAGTACATTTTTGGTATCTACATAGAAGCTGCTTGATCTTTGTGAAAAGACCACCACAACCTGTTTAACTTTATGTGATACATTAATTTATCCTGAAAACTAGTAATTCAATGCTACTAAAATTCAGATGATTTTCAAACAATAACTGAAACCAATTCACTCAGCTTGATATCAGCACAAGGCCTGTGTTAGCTTACTGGTTTTGTTATGTCCTAAATTAAGTCTTTCGCTAATTGGCGTCTCATCAAGAAAAGCTTGTCCTTTTTGAGTGGTCATTGCAGAAGATTGCGTAGAATGTAACAAAATTTACTAAACCAGCGAATGAAAATTATATTTTTTCTGTTAGCTCTATTGTGTCAACTCTTCTGGCCCTTATGGATGGCTTAGACAGCAGAGGAGAGATTGTGGTCATTGGGGCCACCAACAGGCTGGATTCTATAGATCCTGCTTTACGAAGACCCGGCCGCTTTGATCGAGAGTTCCTCTTCAGCTTGCCAGATAAAGAGGTCAGAACTTAAACACAACCTTAATGCTCATGTGACAAAGTCCCTCTTTATAACAAAACCACGTAACAATGCAGGATTACAGAGCAGTTAAAGTCAAACCCAGAGTTGGACAACTTGGGCAAAAGAGAGACTGTGGGGGGCAGATCCGGTACTGAATATATACCATTAAGAGGATTTCCACAAGTAGTTAGTTCTGTAATTAGTTTTGGTTTCACTGTGACCAGCCAAGAAAATGGGATGCTGCTAGTCACTGAAACATGTAAGAAAGAGTGAATGCCCCAATTAGCTGTAAATTACTGCTATCTCATCTTGAAAATGAAAGAAATGGTGTGCGCACAAGAATTCCTTTTTGCAAACAAAAACTTTTCTCAAGGCTGGTGCTGGAGCGATTGAATTTTTTTCCATTCCCAAATCTGTCCATGTTTGCTGACTGACTTAATCCACTTAGACACTTTCATCCTGAAGTGGTCTTGCTCTCAGTTCTTGGTTTACGAATGGATAGTGGATGTACCTGTGCTGGATCGTTCCCAGGCTGCGTATCCTGGGAGGGAAGTATTTTGGGAGCTGACATTCTTACTGGTAACTTCTTATTGGACAAAGATGCGAGGTACGCTGGACAGGTGTGGGGCTTGGGAAGCTTCTAGTTCAATGGCGATAGCTAAGCAATGAAAAAGTAGGTGTATAGCAACCAAAAAATATGGGGAGGAAGACAGTGTGGAACCCTGGTCTTGTGTGTTTTAATTTGGCTATGGTTGAAGGCTAGTAAAAGTGCACTAAACAGCATATTTAACAGAAACATTTGTCTCCAGTTTTTATCTCCTTTCAGGAACAGGAGAGGAGGTGCCGTGAAACACATACACTATATGATTCCCTACTGTGGAAGAATTCTAGAAATCTGCCGTAATTAAACTGTGTACCAGGGAATACTTAAATAAAAGAACTTGCTAAGATCGGAGATGAAGATAGGCAACGTTTGACATTTTCTGGATCAGTGACAGTAGTTTGAGTCATAATTATTGTTCGTCTTTGTAGTAATTGTAGCAATTACTCTGCAAATGCAGAGAGCGTATTAATCGAGCTGTAAAATACTTAAAAGTTTAGCAGATAAACCAAGTATTTGTATTAATGTGAGGGTGTGGGGGGGTTTGTGTTGTTTCGGGGATTTTGAAGAGAAAACTCTGGACAAACTAAAATGCGACCATTTTATTTCCAGGCTAGAAAAGAGATTTTTCAAGATTCACACACGAGATTGGACCCCAAAGCCATCGGACATGTTTCTTGAAGAGCTAGCTGAAAAATGTGTTGGTAAGTTTGAAAATACAGTGAGTTACTGCATGGGACTGAGTCCAAAGGAATCTGAGCTTGTAGCAGGCAGTACTCGAGCTCTTGCACCTTGCTGCAGAGTGAGGCGGCTGGCACGCCGTGGGAGCAAAGAAAGTTAGATGCTTCTTTTCTTTTAATTTTCTTTCTGTCTCTCAGAACGTTGAATGGGTTTTGGGCATCTTCCCTGGGAGCAAAGTTTTGATTAGGGGGCTGCTTAATAAGCGCAGGATATCAGGCTGTGAGCCACGTAACAAAACTTCTCTGCAGTGCAGTAACTCTTTACGTTCTCTCTTAAACTGTTAATTTTTAGCCGCATACAAAGTCTTTCAGTGTTGCGCTTGGGGAACGGAACCTTGGCCTTGACTTCTGTGTTGCCTGAGACTGATGTAACATTTGATTCTTGTTTTCTTTGTTAGGGTATTGTGGTGCTGATATTAAATCCTTATGTGCTGAAGCTGCCCTCTGTGCTTTGCGCCGCCGCTATCCTCAGCTATACAAAAGTAGCGAGAAACTGCAGTTAGATGTTGCTTCTATCAAAATAACAGCAAAGGATTTTGTCATGGCTATGCAGAAGACTGTTCCAGCTTCACAGAGGGCTGTGGCTTCACCTGGGCGAGCGCTATCATCTGTTTCAAAACCACTGCTTGAAAACACCTTAGCAAGAATTTTACAAGCCTTGCAGAGAGTATTTCCCCACGCAGAGTTTGCACTACAGAAGGACCAACAGCCAGGTATAACGATAACATTCACTACTTTAAAATTCTGTCAAAGCAAAAAATTCTCATTTGTGCAGTCAACATACACAAACCTCTTGGCCATAATGACAGCAGAATTTCAGAATATGCATGTGCATGCTTTTATTTCAGGAACATGGTGGATAGGTTTTAGTCTGGATCCTAAAAACTGAAGTGCTGGATGGGAGCTGTGAATGACTCACAATAGGCCGTAGAGAACTATGCGTTCTCTACTACAGCACCCTGTTTCTGACAGTAGCTAACATCATATTTGTCATTTGTAGAGATGGATCTGAGGTTTAAAGTATGAGGCACCTCTTTCAAAATATTGAAATAGAGGGGAAAAAGGTATTTTTACATGAATGCTTCTAATTCCTGTCTGAAGAATGTCAGGACCACAATGCAAGCATAAGCGGTTTAAGCTAAATACTGTTTTAGCTATCGTGATTTTTTTTTAGCCATAGTCTCTTAACTTAAATGTTTGTGGATCACACTGTACACTTGTACAGGAGATGAGAATGGTTTAGTAGTGTGTACTTTGGGACTTGGCTTAGCATACGTGAGCTCACACCCCTGACTGCATCAGCCCTGATCAGGTTTACTCTGTCAGTTGGTGAGAGCAAAGAAATTGATAAGCTCACTCCACTCTTGATTAATGGAAATCTGTTAATAGTTAGTTATGCTAATCTCTGGAGACTGTCCTACCAGGATGACTCCCAGTAGAGCCAGGAGATAGGTTAGCATTGGTAAAACAGAGGCAGAAATCCACCAACAAAACAAAAGCAGAGAGGCTAGGGGATTGGTAATTGCATCCCTTCTCTGTTGTCTGCCTTCCATTATCTACTCATTCGGTGATCTGTGAGGAGCCTTATTCAGCAGGTGTGTTGGTCTGTATATTCTGACTCACTAGTCCTACACAAATGGAAGTTTGTGGCCATCGCACTCGCTTAATTCCCTCGCTTCCAGTGTGGGAACCTGCCCCAGAAAGAAGTGGCCTTGTTGGGTTTTTCAGGTGTCTCGGAACCACCAAAGTTGTTCCTAAGCATCTTTCTTCTAAGGAGAAAAAAACCAAACAACCTCCCAAGCACTTAGGACAGCTTTGTAGAGACTTGTGCAGTCTCCTTAGGTCTGTGGTAGGACGAACTCTTCAGAAAATAGCATTCAGTGTGTGCCCTCAAATGAAGAAATAGAAGAAAAGGGATTTCCAGCACTGATTTGAAGCTGTGTTAATGCGAGAGTGAGATATGGAGTATTCAGGAAAGTTAACAAACCTCTCTTGTCTTTCAGACAGTGTAAATCATGTTTTAAGAAATTATGCAGTTGACAGTGATGAGGAATCGCCATCAATCTTTGAAGATAAGCCAACTCATCAAATGCCCAGTAGAGAAAAGGAAAAATTCCTCAATTTTAGCAGGTAAATGTTGATATTAAGCTTTTGACATTTTCATGTGGAAGTTGTATAAGCCAACAGTTGAAAAAATAGATTGTTGTCATCACTGTTGGGTCAGTTATTTTTCTCCGTTTCTATCGCTATGCTGTCCAGAAAATGTGACCAGCTGAGTTTGGTTAGGTCTCTAAGATCTTTGACTTCAGCCAGTAAAGGTACAGTGGTATTGTGCTGGAAAAAACAAACGCTCTTCACAAATGTGTTTCATGCTAGGAAAGCAAGATTACTAGGAAATTAATACACAATTCAACGATGAAACAATTAGAATGACTGAATACAATCTTGTACGTATTTGGCGTACTGCTGTAATTTAACTAATCCAATTGCGTACTTCAGATACAGCTAATGTGTTTCAGCGCCCACCTTAATTTTTTCCTAGAAATGTTGTTCTGCTCCTTCCTTCCCGCTATCTCCAGTAACTACGGCCAAATTTCAGCTGAACTTGACAGATGTAGAGATCTCGTAGTTACTTAAACTCAAGACCTACTGAAAATTGGGGTGTACAGATCCAGATTGGTGTGTGTTGAGAGAGGGAGCGAGAGCGAGTTGTATTTCTCCTCCATATCAGGTTACTGACCAGTTGTCGTGTGTGTATTTAGCTGGACAAGTCCCCGTGTGTGATTTAAGAGCCATTACTTAAGCCAGCCAAACGAATAGCAGAGATGCTGGGGATTGGCAGGATTTCTTTGGGGAGCTATGGTACAAGTCTGTAAGAAAATGAGCTTTGATAGTCTTCCTGATCACAGACCAGCTTATTATTTACTGGAACATGGAGAGTATTTACCAAAAAAACGAGGTTAGGAAAAAACCTTTAACATCTGTGTGCCTAGTCATCACTTCATTTTGAAACTTACTATCTTCTAATTGTTCTAGAAATGCTTATTACCAGCCAACATCTTGCAGGCCACGGTTCTTACTAGTTGGAGAGCCAGGATGCGGGCAAGCTTCTCATTTGGCACCTGCGGTAATACATGCCCTGGAAAAGTTTCCAGTTTATACGCTAGACCTACCTGCTTTGTTTGTTACCGCCACATCACCGGAAGAAACATGTGCACGGGTATCTTTTTTTCTTTTTAATCTCATAGGCTTCATGAACTGTATATAAACTAGTAAAATAAGCAAAATTCATTGTTAATAGAGGTGGCCTGGTTTGAACGTGCTGTTAGGTTTACTTCTGTCCGAAAATGCACGTTTCTTTTTAGATCATATAATCCCGAGTAAGGATGTTGTAGATGGCCATATTTTCTATTCCAAATTAAGCCGTGAGGAATTTGCTAGCAGCTTGGGAAGCTGGGAGGTGCTGCTAATAAATCCCTCTTTATCGCAAGAAATCCTGCCCATTTCGGTGGGATCCAGAAAGTTGTTTTCATTGCTGCTTACGAGACTCTGCTCCCAGTAGGTGGCTCTGCATCAGCCTGACTGCAGGTCACGCACTTTTTGTAGGCTTTTTTATTAAATATAATAAAAAGGCAATCAAGGTTTTGGGGAAAAGAAGTGTTTCTTTTTTTTACATATGTACGCGTGCGTGTGTGTGTGTATATATATACAGCTTCCACTGCTGCAGTATATGCAGTAAAAGCATTAAAATTCATGGAACACTTACATTTGTACACTGGTATGTTTTTCTTAACTGTGAAAATTAAATATAAGCAGATGTAGTGCCGTTTTCCTTTTTACTTTTAGGCAGGAAAGCCATTTTGTTGTTTGGCATCACTGTATTAAAATATCTTGACCTTTAGGCAGCAGCATTTGAGAGCTGGACAAGTAAGGACAGACACACTACAGGACTGGATACTCATTTGTCACAGAAGAGGCACAATTCCTTTTTTGTTACGTTACGGTTGCTTCTGCGGTCGTATAGCTACCGTGTCTAGTCACTGCCCAGACACACCACGTGCGCTTCCCATTTTGTGACAGGAACCCCCTGAATCTTAATAATCTGAAAGGGTCCACGGAGAAATTTGTCACGTGAAAGGGCTGTTGCCACTTCCCTCACGCAGTAGGTGCACGCTCTCTTCTGCGATCGAGGTACCATCTGTAGGCAACGGCTTGCGGCCATCCAAAGCGTGTAATCGGGTCTGATGGATCCTTTGGTAATGAGAGGCTGTGCGTGATTTAGCTGTTCAGGCAGGCTGAAGACTGGTCACCTCTTATAAAACATACTTGAAATTTTGAATTGTAACCAGGCTCCTCTTACAGCATCAGCCCCCATCTTTTCACATAGGTCTGTCTGTGTTTGTTCAGACTGTTCTCCAGACTGACTTGGCTATGTGCCCGCTCTGAATTGAAGATGGTGTAGTCGGTCGTGTAGTTGCAGTCGGGTAGTGACTTACCCAGACTAATACATCTTGAAGAAGGGTTAGGCTTGTGTTTTCAGGCACACCACTACACCAGCTAAGTTGTGAGGCGCTTTAGGAGTTCCCTTACACCTGAGTAGTTTTGAAATCAGGTAGAGCTTCAGGTCTGTCTGCGTAGCAATGTCTATATTTGAGTCAAAGTAAACGTTTTACCTTATTGTTAAGGAGTTGTTCTTTTGTTGGTTTGGTTTTGTGTTTTGGCTTCATGTACTCCCACTTCGTAAGATAGTTTGACTGATACGTAGTTATTTATTAGCCTATTGCACATGGTTTAGTTTTCTTATCCAAGCTTTCATTTCACCAGTTGATGCGAGAAGCTCAAAGAACAGCGCCAAGTATCATTTATATCCCACATATCCATTTGTGGTGGGAGGCTGTTGGAGCTACACTGAAAGCTACTTTTACAACACTACTGCAGAACATTCCAGCATTTGCTCCAGTTTTGCTGCTTGCAACATCCGATGTGTGTCACGCAGATCTCCCAACAGAGGTATTTCTGTCGTTACTTTTTTTATTCAATTTCTTGTTCAGCTATAAATCCTTTAAGCATTGGAGTACTTAAGCAAATGCATACTGTTATTACTCAGGCACCCTACCCAGGTCTCTTAAAATTTGCTTAGACAACACAATGCCGAAAGCGTTTGTCTAAAGTGTCTTCTGAGTAAAGAGATTGACTTTGACCCAACTTTTTCCCCCTTCTCACACACTCATGCTTGTTAGACAGATGTATCCATTTACTTCAGACAATAAATCCAGTGACTTCAGGATGGTTAGGTATGTACTTAGTCAAGAATATATGGTGCTTGAAATGGAAATGGGAAAAAAATATTTTTACTGAAAACATTTGTACTGAAATTGAAAGATATTTTTACTGAAAAAGTACGGTGGTCACACTGTAATGATGGAACGGAATTTCATCTTTAAATTCTTTAATAAAAATTTCAATTTCTTTGTTCATGTAAGTGAAAGCTTTACAAATGAGAAAGCCGAGTTCCAACTTCGTTTCAGTAACTTGGAAGTGGATTTTTAGTGGTATTCCTTAACAAAATTCAGTAAGAGTACATGCTTAGCTTCCTAGACATCTGAGAGTGTGCATTAAAGGAGGATATTCAAAATGTGAAGATGCTGCCCTGATTATTTTGTCTCAGTTACTGCGGGGGGCTTACCTAGATGTGTTTGTCATCAACTGCTTTGAAAGGGCTTAACTTTCTAGAGGAGTTTTAATACTGTTAATGAAGTCCTTCTAAAATAAGTATTGAAATTCCTTCCATAACTTTTGGTAGTAGAGACTGAAAAACGGAGTAAAACCTGGAAGTATACAGCCTCAGACACTTCACTTAAATTAATTTAACAAAAAAAACCCCCCAAACACCTTACCAAAAAGCCCGCATTTGTCTGCTGAACCCTGCCTGTTCCCTCTCTAGATGCCATAGAGATTGAAACCAGCAAGGCAGGTAAATAGAAAATAAGCAGTCCTGGAGGTGGTGAATGTCCCCACTTGATCAGTGTATCACACGGTCCCTTCATTGAGCTTTAAATCTAGAGGTGCTCCTTAGAGAAGATATTTTAATCTGCCGTGCTAACCTAGGAAGATCTAGAGTTTGAAGGACAAGCAGATAGCTTCTCACAGTTTGTCTTACTCAGGTGATTATTCGGTTTAATTTTGAAAGGTACTCATCTTTTTGGACTAGAGTATGAATTTGTGTGGCCTTATATCTGAAATATCTTTTCTCCTCATGCTTTAGATAAAAGAATTGTTTATTGATGATTATGAAGAAGTTTTCAAAATCCAGTTGCCTAATGAGGAAGAAAGAAGAATGTTTTTTTGAGGACTTAATTGTAAATCAAGCTGCTAAAGCTCCTGCATCAAAAAACAGTGCAGGTGAGGCTATTCTACTTATAAAACTTTGCTAACTGTAAGTTCATAGCTATACACTATTTGCTTTGGTGGTAATTTTCTAGCGATAATTTGTCATACGCTTGTATTTGAGTACCGTAAATTGACTAAAAGTTTCTGATTCAATTAAGCGTGGCGGCCATTGGAAGTGCTGCCTGTAGCACCACCGCCTAAGCCTCAACAGCTGACTGAGGAAGAAATCAACCAACTGGAGGAGCAGGAGGAGGACACATTGCGTGAACTTAGGATTTTCTTAAGGGATGTGACTCATAGACTTGCCATTGACAGACGTTTCAGAGCATTTACAAAGCCTGTTGACCCAGAGGAGGTAAGTTAGTGTTGATCTGTAATACCATTTTATCTGTCTCTGTTCATAATTTGTCTGCGTGTGTATTTCTCAGTGTCTGTGTGCTCTTTATATGAAGGTTTGTCTTTGTTTTAGGACTGTACTATTCCAATTTTTCAGCAAGCAAGCAATGAATTTTGCTTTTACTTTGCTGACTCCTTGAGGCTGTCAAATGTCTGTTCTTTAAGTAATCAGTGAAAGCCCCAGGTTCCTTCTAAAATGTCTTTTAGAACTTCAGAATATTTCAGTTGGAAGGGCCCTACGATGACCATCTACTCCAACTGCCAGTCAGACCAAATGCCAACACAGTTTGCTCAGGCAAAGGCCTCGATGTGTAGGCATGTTACAGCAGTGAAAAGAGCAGAGGTCTCTTTCTTTATAAACAGCATCTATAGGACTGTTTTAATAAAGCCTAAAGCTCTTTGACTGACTGTCAATAGTTTCTGTAAGAACAGAAGTAGAAGCAGCAGTTTTTAAAATAAAGGTTGAGTCTGTTCTCTGTTTCAGCTGGGGCTCCTCAGTACAAGATCAACCCTAAGGGCTGTGTGGTTTCTTCTTCCACCCATACGCTTCTTATGTCTCTCTCTCTCATTTAATTCATTGAGTAAGTCTGGGTGTCTCTTCCCTTCTCTGCCCCGCACGTGCTTCTGACCTCCCTGCTGCTTTTTTTCCCCTCTTCAGGCCTGTCTCTTCAAAGCCAGTTGAAATAGCCCTTCTGTTTTCAAGAACCTAACTGGTTAATTTCCACATCTTTGGAGGTGCCATAAATATTTGGGGGTTTTAAGTCCTTTATTTGACTTTATTAAAAGAATTAATTTTGGTAGATACTGTGTTAAATCTCTGAGCACATACATTTCATTTGTAGGTACCTGATTATGACGCAGTTATTAAACAGCCCATGGACCTGTCGGCAATTCTCTCTAAGATTGACTTGCACCAGTACCTAACTGCAGGAGACTTTTTAAGAGACATCGATCTAATCTGTAGCAACGCTTTAGAGTACAACCCAGATAAAGATCCTGGAGGTGAGGATGTGTTTTTATCCCTAATTTGGAACAATTTGAAAGGTATAAATTGATAAATGTCATCTGTGGACAGTAGACCTGGGATCAGATCATTTTAAACATCAACAGAGAGCATTTCTTGCCAGGAAGTAAATGTTGTAGCATTAAACTACTTGGGCATGCAATTGTGGTAGAAGCGTTGATCAGTAACTAGTGCTTTTGCTTTAATAATTAACTTTTATCTTGTTACGCTGAAAATATTCACTGAGAGGACTTTTCAGAACCTACCTATGACAAGAGCAAAATCTTTCCAAGTAATCAAAGGATTTTGTTGGCTGTTAGAAAATACTCAGGTCTGACTGTAAAATTGCAGATCGTCTCATTAGGCACAGAGCTTGTACTTTGAGAGATACTGCGTATGCCATAGTGAGGGAAGAAATAGATGAAGACTTTGAACAACGCTGTGAAGAAATTCAAGAATCTCGTAAGAAAAGAGGTATGGTTTTTTGATACGAAGGATCTTAAGGCTTGTCTCAGGATTTGTAACCAACAACGCAAGACACAATTCTTTGCTATCTGTTCTTTATTGCAAGGTTGTAGCTCTTCAAAGTATGCTCCCTCTTACTACCGTGTAATGCCAAAGCAGAACTCCGTTCCTGGGTGTACGAAAACAGACCCAAAGTGTAATGAAAAAATGAAGATAGCAGCAGCACCTGTAGATGCCAGTACACCCCGCTCTAACAGTAAGTTGCATTTTATTCAGACTTCCTTGGAGAAGGTGCTAAAGTCACCGATACCTTCTCTGTTCTTGTGACATAACAGGTTTCTCTGATGCCTGGTTCTTCATGCCAGAGGCGTTACGTTTTTTAATTTGTTTCAAAATGTGAGATAAATCCAGAGGTTGTTCATTCAATATGGTTCTGAAGTTCAAGTGCAGTGGTTGGTTTACATTGAAAGACACTGGCCCTGATGGCCCAACCGACATTTAATGGCTCCCAAGTTGCTACCTCTCGGAGGCAAAAATGTTGTCTGTGGCAGTTTCTGAATACTCAACTAGTTTTTAGTTATACGAAACAGTATTTTTCCCTTCTCTGCCCTCAAACGTTGAACTCTGTGCCACCTCTTACTGTGATTTCCAGCCGAAGGGGGAAAGGGGAAAAATTAGGGAAGCAATAATAATAGACAGGGAGAGATCCTTATTTCCTCACTTTTCCTGTGAAAAGGACATGAAAGAACAAAGGGACTTGGATCTCGTAGAGTTAAAACGCATGACGTGGTGTGAAGTTTCCTGGTCTCACTGGCATGACTGGGAATTTTGCCATTGACTTCACCCACGTGCTTCGTGCTGCACTCCGTGAATACAAGGAACGGTGGGTTTTTCTGGAAGGCAAAAGTGCAAAGTTTGTTTTAAACAAGGTTAACTGCATCAGAAAGCATATGAGGTGTAAGTCTTTACGGACAATTTTTTTCTCCGGCAAATATTCCCTTAAAATTGCATCTTTAATGCTGCCCAACTTCAAGCTGTACTTCAAGTGGCATGGGCCCAGAGTCCCCTGCAGAATACAAGACTTACGTCCTAATGTTTGCAATGGAAGATGTGTTTCCTTAACCTTAATTATTTTGGAGTGTTACCGAGCAGTGCTGTTAATGGCAATGTGACTCTATTTTTTCTCCTGGTTTTACCCTGCCTTTTTCCTCTAGTGCTTTTTTTTGTGTCTAATTGTTACGGAGCAGTGACTTTTGCCAGAAAGTAAGTAAAAGTCAAGCATTTCTCAGTGAAAAAATGGTAGAAATCCTGTCTCTGTCGTCGCAGAAAGCGACTGTATTCCAGGTACAGGATACTTCGCCGACACTGTGTTCCAGATAAACAGAAATGCTGACTTTAAGAAACTTGTGTCGTTCCAGATTCGTGGGTACGCCGTACGACTCGTGGGACACATTCTCAGGCAGAAGAGCAACAGGTGACATGTGCCAATAAAGCCAAGGAAATTCTCACACAGCCAGTGATTGTGGATTACTATGAGCTCAAAGTAAGTCTAATTTCAATTTTGTTAATACTGAAACAGGACGTTGCCTTGCTACGTGTGAATTAAGTCAGTTAACCAATGCCAATTAAAACAATTTATGGGAAGGATAGAAAGCTTGTGAAATAATTCAACCTGTAATGGACTCTGACTGCTGTGTTGCCGCACCTGGTGTAGGCTGCTGTTCTTGATTTTGGTTCTCTTCCTCATCTTTAATTTAAAAGGGCTTGTTGAATTTGAAAATAGCCCACTAACAGCCTGCTAGTACTGTTGGTTCCTAATGTCTTAACAGTTGTTACGATGGATTTGGGGGTTTGGTTTTGGGTTTTGCATGTTTTCAGTTATTAGGAACCTGAAAAGAACCTTTATTTCTAGCAGTGATGACTCGAAACCTGAAGTTAGGTTGACATAAAGCTCATCAAGGATAAAATACTAATACCTACTTTTCTGAAATTCTTTCAAAACCCAGTGTGAGAATTTTACATTCCTACAGTTCCAGTGTTATAAGGGTTTTCCAGTCCCTCGTAGAAGCCGCTATCCTAGGCTACAGTTGGGGAAAGGGTTAAAAATGGCCTAGCTGCAGGGGGTAAAGGAGATTCCTTTGCATGGATTGCAGAGGGTAGAACAAGGGCCTCATCTTCAGGGGATATTGCAGTGAGGAAGTTAGGAAAATTGCTAGGTTGGAGTCCTGGAGGTTGGCCAAAGCAGAGGAGGCCTGCTCTTTACCTGCCCTGACGAGAGAGGGAGTAGTACACGGCTGTTTCCCCTGTGTGGGGAGAATGGGACCAGATAGGAATCCCATGCGGTGCAGGGGCTTGCCAACACAATTTCTGTCACATTTTTAAGCTGTGACCTAATTTGTGGAGGTGAAACCAACTTTTTAAAGCTGGCTTCCTAAGGAAGCAGATTTCGGGGGCGGGGCGGGGGGGGGGGTTGTTGTTGTTCATGTCTGCTTCTGTTTGTAGAGAAGCCACACAGGTTTTTCAGAGAGTCAGGGTGCTAACAGTGTGTGCTCCAAAGTTACTGCCCACTGTGGAAATGGTACAGTAGAGCCCTTAGATATGTTTCAGCTATGAGAGCTACAGTCATGAAACGCATCTTTTGGAAAATTTGTTTCATCAACATGGATGCCATTGGAACTAGCTGCTTGTACCAGAGAGCCTCTGTAGGATTCACCTGCAGTGAATAAGCTAGGTGAACCTCCAAAATGTAGCTGCTTGGTTTTGTTTGGGGGTTTTTGTTCGTTTATTTGCTTGGTAATAGGCCTAGAGCTTTATGAACGTGTAGAAACGCATGCAGTCATCTATGTGGCAGCAATTAGAAATCGTTTCACACGGGATGGTGACCATACACCTCTGTCGCATCCTGCCTTTTCTGTTTGCAGCAGCTGAAAGCACGCTGCGTGGGTTTTGTGCGTTTTATCTGCGGGTTGTGTAGAATGAAGTTGAGGGGAATACTCAGCTTTTGTGCTAGTTGATCTGAGGGAGGCAGAGTTTGACGACAGGCAGTTGTGAGGCAGTAATACTTTCCTTTGGTATGGCTGCTCTCTTAAGCTACATCTTCACAGCCTCACACAACACACAGGCACTGAATAGCCCCAGCAGTGGAAGAAGGTGCTGCCGCTAGTTTGTCACTGTCGTTTTCCCAGAGATGATTGCATTCGCATCTTTGGTAACAGAAAGGACTGTGTGCGAGATTGGTAATTTGCTACAGGCAGAGTCACTCTGCTAGTTTATCCACTCGTCAGTTTAAAGGCAGGAGCCAACTGAGGTAACTTTGCTCCCTGAGCTGCTTCAGACGTTTGAGCAGTGTGTTCTGCCAGCAGAGCTGGAGGCACACTACACGTTCAGCTAATGGGTAAAGGTGAGCACCCAAGGCTGCTTCTGTTTCCAGCTGGCACAGCTGGATCCAGAAGATTTGTAGCCTGGCTTCCAAAGATCCATTTTACAGTGCCCTGCATTGCAGCAACAGTTTCTCTAATAAAATGGAACAGTGGCTTTGCTGTGGCAGCAACTCTACCACAAAGTGGATTGTGTCATTCCCTGCTGTTCTGGAAGCAGTTGATTCACGATTAGGATTGTTGATGTGATAGATTGATGACTAATAAAATACTGTCTGAAATTTAAGCTTTCCTTTTTCCCGAAGTATGAAAAAGTAACTCCTTTTCTTCAGTTAAATCTTGTGAGATGTTTCGTCTGTTCTCTGAAGTGTCACTCATGTTTCATAAAATAAGAAAGTAGGATGTCGTTTGTGTTGTATTGTTATTGTTTAGCTTCTGAAAACATGAAGAGCCTATTCAAAGGATCTTGCACTATTCCAAACTTGTAGTTTCCTTTTTTTTTCTTCAGCAACTGTTGCGTTATGTCACGGCAGTAACTAAAAAGTTCAGTATATTTTGCATGGAAAAACTGTACGCTGTTCTGAGTCAGTCCATATACCAACATCGGGAAGATTATGACAAAACTGAATTAGTGCAGGTAATTTTTTTTTTTCTTACAGCACTTTCTATCACTGTTACGCATGTGTGTCTTAGGCATGTGTACGTGTGCACTCTGGACATCACGCTTCCTTAGCATTACTCCTTACTGCTTAGTTGCCTGTGTTACGAGGCTTTTTCATTTCAGTCTGGAAGAGGTTTATCCATATTGCAAACCCATTGTTGTATTTGGCATAATCGTTGGCAGTTTCAGCAGGAAATGGCTTGAACTGGAAGACAATGGGTCCACCCACACAGCCCTCTCAAAGCAGTTAACCTCAGTCTGTCAATAGTCCTTCTCCAGACCCTTTTTAGGGCTGGGGGGGCTACATAAGGAGGGTGCTTTCCCCAGTCTGTTGCTTCCTCTTTGTCCCCTTACAGGCAGTCAGACATGGTAACACTTCATAGAGTAGTCCTTCCCTTCCTGAAAAGAAATTAGGTATGAAACCTAACAAGAGTTTGAGACTTTTCTCTGGTCTCACCATAATCTCTTTTTAACAAGCATGGCTCGAGCATCTTTAATTTGACACATGGGGAGATTTCTGCCTCTGACGGTTTCATGTTAATGAGTCAAATTCTCTGTTCTTTTCCGCTAAGAGAGGATTTCTGAGTTGTCAGAAGTCTTCCGGAGATGCCCGTGGTCCCAGTCAGGCATTCCCAGCATTGAGTCGATTGAGATAGGTTGGATAGTCAGTTGTCAGATTCAAGATCCTTGAATCCCTTTGTCTTTGAGATGCTTGTGACTGAGAATAGAGAAAATTCTTTATGCCTCTCAGCCTGCCTTAAAAAAGAGGAAGCCTCTTCTCTTCAGCTCGGGTCATCTGGATCTCTTCTTCCACATCAGAGAAGGAGTTAGAACCGATGTTCTGTTCTGATTGTGCAACAGGGAGGATTATTTGGATTCAGGGAGGCTGTTCCTGAAAAATGGGCCCATCTCTCATCTAGTATAATGATGTTGTTTAGCATGAGAAGGCATTTATTAATGTTATCTTGGGGCTTGTGAGGTTTTGTGGCTTGAAGCATTGAAAGTTGAGACTTGATTTCTTTGTTTCCTACTTCTACCTTTAGCTTTAACAAAAAAAAAATCTCCTCTTCAGAGTGACACTGCAGGTCAGTCAGGAGCAAGCTCTACTGTATGAAGAGATAAGACTTTAACAAGTAAATATTCAGAGTGCAGAAAAGAATGTTTCCAGCTTTTAGTTGTGCCTTTTCAGGAACTGTCTCCTCTTTCTAACTGTTGGAACCGCTGTCGATACGGTTCCATAGTCTCTTGATACAGAACCACGCAGTCTCTGTAGCCTATTTGGGACACATAAGCATGTGTTTGAAGCCAGTGGGTATAGAAAGATGTTACGGTGGTGCTAGCGCATGTATTTGCTAAATCTTACTACCAGTGGTATGTGTGTACAGATCCTTTGTTATTTTTTATGAAGAAATAAACAGGGTTCTTAAGCTTTTGTTCATGCTGACTGCTAGTTTGTCTTTTTTTCTTATTAGGAAATGAAGAAAGAAATTGCAGCCTTCAGTTATGCTCGGTGTTGATTTCCACATACTTCTCGTCTAATGTTTTCTTTTCACTGCATGTTGTTATCTGCGCATAATTAATTCAATAAAGATTACTTCTACAGATGTTAAACAAATACATCTTTAATTTGTTAAGAAAGCTCTAATAAAGTCCTTTAACTGCTTTTATTTGATATTTTCGTCCTATATATATTTTATGTGACATACTGCTGTGATTGCCTTTGGAACGCTGCAGACCCGAACATCTCCCAGATAACTGCAGTAGCTCTCTTTAACAGAAAAGGATAAACTTTTTCTCATCGTTTTCCAACTTGGGGGAATACGTTGTTCTGAACTAGTCTGTGGTGCTGTAGAGTCCATCGCATATTACATGAAGGTTTTAAACCAAGTCTCATTTTGGTACCTGAAAAGTAAATCCTTTAGAAACCTCTCAATGCAGTTGAGAGGTGGACTTTTTTAATTGTGTGATAGCATCTCAAGGGGCTTTCACAGAATTAACAACCTAAAGAAAGTATGTAGGAGAAACACTCCACAAACTTAAGAACTTTTGCTATGGCATATTTTTGCCTGTCCAAAAAAACCTAACTTGAAACAAAGCAAAATTTACTGCTGTTAACTTTCTAAGGGAAAGTTTAGTCTTGCTCGTAATAATGACAATCTTCTTGATACTGGAGAATAGCATTTGAATGTCAATTGTTAGTTGCAGGTTAGGTGGCTTGTAGCTGAATTAACTTGTAAATAGTTTTCTAGTTACCTGGAGAAAATTTTATCTGTTTAGTACATAAAAGTGAATACATTGTTGGTGATAAAAATATTTAAGTCCAAGCAAAGCAATACCCCATTGTGAAGATGTATGCATCTTCAAACCAGCAGAGAAAATTTCTCTCAGTTAATCTGACAGTTACTGTTTTTTAAAAACTTTGCCTATCTTATGACAATAACATTTTCTATTGGTTGCGATAAAAGATGTGGCACCATACATTGCTGTTTTGTTCCATCACCTCACGTACACAAGGTCTGGTGATACTGAACGCCGAACTGTGCAATCCTTCTGGGTGTGTTTGGGTTCTTACCTATGTTTCAGTTTTCTTTTTTTGTTTCTTTCTAGTCTTTGTCCAAACATTTGCGTACTATGCAGAATTTTTTCTTTTAGCTGTATTGTTTGTATGGGTATCAATAACAAATGAAATCACCTTTTTGGGGTTTTTTGTCTTCTCTATTTTATTAATCACAGTATAATTTTGATCATTAACAACCTTACTCTTAAAAACCAGCATGAGTCTTAAGACTTTAAGATTTGTCTGTGAGCAGCTTACTCCTACTCTTGGTGTATTGGTTCACAGTGAAGGCAAGCCCAGGGGGAAGAACAAATATGTTGGAAATTTACACATTAATGCATACTACATTGGAAATATAATAAAGGAATTAAGGTTATTCTTCATTAACCTTGGCTGCTGTCACTGATTTTTGATGGGACTGTGGGAGCAGTTTGTTAGCGTGCTCTTGGTCTTCCCATGACCAACAGGTAACTCTTTAACGGTTCCCACAAGCCCATCTTCACTTTTCTCTCTCAGGGAAACAAATCGTATTTTAGGTCTGAAACCAACTGGCAAACAGGGATGAAAGAAACAGAATGTAGAAACACAGCATTTCTGAGAAGTATGCCCTGGGAGTTAAAAACTAATACTTAAGTATCTAGGTATCTAGGTTGTAGTTATCTAGGTATCTAGGTATCTAGTATGTAGTGAAGGGTCTCCTTTCTCCAAATTCTCTAACTAAACAAAAAAAAAAAAAAAAGGGCGGCGGGGGGTGGGGGGAGATGGTGAGGTTTTTTCCTCAGAGCCGTTACTTTGTCGCTCGTCCCTGGTTTGGGGATCTGGACCCTGCGGCAATGTCCTCCCCCAGCGACAGCTCGGGACGCCCGAGGGAAACTCGGGGCTGGCGTCGGAGAAAAAGCCTTCACGGGGCTGGAGACGACGCCGTCCTTAAAACCCGCCTGGGTGCTCGGCGGGAGGCTCTACGCGGAGCCGAGGTTTGGCGGCAGAGGAGCGGGCTGCGAGGGCGCCGCTGCCACCTGGGAACTCCCGGCCTGTCATCCCCGTGCCTCCCTGCCGCAGCCGCTTCGCGCCGGCACTCCCCCGACCGGAGGACGACAAGACGCCGTGGCCCCCGGGATGAGGCGCTGCGGCGCTGGGGTAGCCACCCGCCCTGCCTCGGCGGGGCCGGGCCGCCCTCTGGCTGGTGTCGCCGCGCCTGACGGGCGGGGCGGCGGAGCGGCTCGGCCCCCGCTCCCTGCCAGGGAGGCTGAGGCACCGCCGCCGCTGCCCGGCCTCCTCCCCGCGCACCCGCCCCGGGGCAGCGAGGCGCCGGGAGGATGCGAGTGGGCGCTGCGGGCGGCGGCGGCGGGAGTTCCCGGCTCACCCCCCGCCCCAGAAGAAGTGCAGTAGTTTGTGAGACGCAAGATGGCGGCGCGGTCGTGAGCGAAGGCGGCAGGCGGGAGGCGGCAGCGGGGCGGGCTGAGGGGGCGAGGCGGAGCGGCGCCGTCAGGCGTGCTCCCCGCACGCCCGCGCTTGCCCCGGGGAACCGGCCAGGCGCTCTCCCGGCGGGGACGGGGCACCGCCAGCGCTCTGGGCCGCCCCGCGCCTCCCCGGGGCAAGGGCGGCTCCTGGCCGGCGGGGGCGGGCGGGCCGAGCCGGGCCCGGCGGCGGCGACCGCCCCGCTCGCCTCCCTGTTGTCTGCGCGGCGGCGGGCGAGCGGCCGGCGCTGTCCCCGCGGCCGGGGGGCATCGCCTGCCGGGGGCGGCGGGCTCCGAGCAACGTGGGGGAGCCAGGGTGGAAGGAGAGCCGGGGGTAACTTCGAAGTTAGACTGCTGCGTGCTCCCCTCAAACACACACACACACACACACCCCGGCCCGCAGGGGGTTTAAACCCCTTCGAGTCCGAGGACGATCTCCTCTCCCCGTTCTTCCCTCCTCCGCCCTGTGCCAGCTGCGAAGCCGGGAGCCTGGGCGCGGCTTTGCTCGCCACAGGGCGGAGGAAGATTCGGCTGACTCGTCAGTCAGAGAGTCAAGAAGTTCAATCCCGGTGCCAACATACGGGGTTAGACCGGAGTTTTGAAAGATTGTGGCAATGAACCCAGAGCACGAATTAAGCCTGAACTAGCGTGAACAGCTGGTCTGCTCAGAAAGAGCTGGACAGCAGAGGCCTGGGTGCTCTTTACCCACTTTTTCCCCGCGGTCCCCTGCAAAATGGCTGCTGTTTGGATGCAAACCACACCACGATCCAAAGTGGTACTGCAAATATCTTCAATACTGCTTCTGGGCTCTTTCCTCAGACCCCTAAGGTGCCCCCAGTGGTGCATTTTTCAAGCCTTTCTCACCACCTCCCAAGGCCCTGGGATGAGCCAGCCAAGAGGCTGCAGAGGCACCGGGGCAAGCGCCCTGCTCCACTGCAAAACCACCATCCTCCCACCGATGGCTGCATCTCCCTCTGCCCATGCCCCCGCTTCCCCTGAGGGTGCTGCGGGCCCTCGCACCCGGTTCTGCTCACATCTGCTGGAGACAGCCCTTGAGACAGCCCTTGCCCAGCTGGGCGCTATCGCAAGGACCCTGTTTCTCTCGTGCATAACTTGCCCTCCCTCGTCTGCATCTCTTTGCTGGAGCCAGATGTTTACACTCGCTGCACATGCTGTCAGCTAGCCAGAAACACTAATATCCCCGTGGCAGAGCAATAAAGCCTTCCTAAGGATCCTCCGTGCCGCTCAGCCCGAGCCCTGCAGCTCCTGCCCTTCTGGGACCCCCACTGGCTTCGGTGGCTGCTGGGAGCATGGAGGAAAGGGGTTAGGTCCTCCTCAAGACTCTTTATTTGCTTCATTTTATCATGGTTGCCTTTAATTTTGAAGGCGCATGAATATGAAGTCTACAAATCACTGGAATATACTGTAGCTAATTTTATGGCATCTTTAGCACCATCCAAAAAGAAAATAAAAAAAAAAAATCCAACAACCAACCAACTCCCCCTGCAACGGAGCAATCTAAATAAAGGTTCTTAGCAATACAGTATTTGCTGGAGAGTTGTCAATGTTTCCACTGCCAGTTTGTCTTCCTGCAAGTTTTTGCAAAGACTTTATCGAAAAAAATACGTAGGGAGACAGATGATAGCACTTGAGCTCCTTTGATCCTTTTCCTTGTTAAGTCCAGTAAGATGAGGATGCTGGATTTTGAAGGAAGAACTGGTTTTGGTAAGTTTTTGGATTACTTTTTCTGATACCTCTTTGTAGATGTGTCAAAAAGAAAACGCAGAAAGAACAAAGGGTCT